>NW_028245551.1:0-91000 GCF_964263255.1 Lissotriton vulgaris | reverse complement strand
TTTCATCCGAAAATTGATTTTTTGGACTGTACCAAAAATGATTCAAAATGTCAATTGGATCGTGCCTCATGTTGAATAACCACTTTTTAAACCCTCACAGTGACCAAAATTGCCATTTTTACAGAGTTTTGATTACTCAAAAGCTTCAATTTTGACCCATTTCAGGCACAGAAATGACTTTAAACACACTTATTTTAGTTGACAAAGTCATAATTCACATCCAACAGTCATTTACAGTCAAAAGATTAAATGTTAAAATTTCATCCATATTGACCATTTTGGGATCGTTCGACATGTCCGGAGTCATCGTTTTTCATCCGAAAATTGATTTTTTGGACTGTACCAAAAATGATTCAAAATGTCAATTGGATCGTGCCTCATGTTGAATAACAACTTTTTAAACCCTCACAGTGACCAAAATTGCTAATTTTACAGAGTTTTGCTTACTCAAAAGCTTCAATTTTGACCCGTTTCAGGCACGGAAATGACTTTAAACACACTTATTTTAGTTGACAAAGTCATTATTCACATCCAACAGTCATTTAGAGTCAAAAGATTTAGGGGCCGATCAGGATCGCGGACGGACTTGCGTCCGTCCGCGACCCCAGAGCAGGAGGGAACCTCCGCATGGCATGCGGAGTTCCCTCCTGTGCAATTAGGATGTGACCGCCACCCTGGCGGTCACATCCTCTATTTTTAACATTGCGGCGGGTGCAGCTTCAAGCTGCACCCGCGGCAATGTTAAAAATGCACGCATTGCTTTTGCATGCAGAAAGAGGCAGGCACCGTGCGGTGCCTGCCGCTTTCTGCATGCAAATGCAGGGGGGTACCATAGGTACCCCCCATGTGCACCCCCCACCCCCCCTTCACCTAGGGGGCCCGCAACGGGCCCCCGCAGTGAAGTTCCGTATGCTTTTCCACGGCGGGAAACGCGCCGCGGAAAAGCATAATTCACTGCCCATCCTAATATGGTGGACGGTGTCTGAGAGACACCGTCACCATATTAGAGCTTTTCCGCCGCGGTTGTAAGCCAACCGCGGCGGAAAAGCTGCGGACGGAAACCAGGACCCACCAGCCATCCTAATGTGGCGGTGGGTCCTTGGTCAGTCCGCTGCGGTTTTTCCGCATCCTCGGGGCCGGCGGTGGCTTCCGCCGGCCCCGAGGATGCGGAAAAACCGCTATCCTGATCGGCCCCTAAATGTTAAAATTTCATCCATATTGACCATTTTGGGATCGTTCGACATGTCCGGAGTCATCGTTTTTCATCCGAAAATTGATTTTTTGGACTGTACCAAAAATGATTCAAAATGTCAATTGGATCGTGCCTCATGTTGAATAACCACTTTTTAAACCCTCACAGTGACCAAAATTGCCATTTTTACAGAGTTTTGATTACTCAAAAGCTTCAATTTTGACCCATTTCAGGCACAGAAATGACTTTAAACACACTTATTTTAGTTGACAAAGTCATAATTCACATCCAACAGTCATTTACAGTCAAAAGATTAAATGTTAAAATTTCATCCATATTGATCATTTTGGGATCGTTCAACATGTCCGGAGTCATCGTTTTTCATCCGAAAATTGATTTTTTGGACTGTACCAAAAATGATTCAAAATGTCAATTGGATCGTGCCTCATGTTGAATAACCACTTTTTAAACCCTCACAGTGACCAAAATTGCCATTTTTACAGAGTTTTGCTTACTCAAAAGCTTCAATTTTGACCCATTTCAGGCACAGAAATGACTTTAAACACACTTATTTTAGTTGACAAAGTCATAATTCACATCCAACAGTCATTTACAGTCAAAAGATTAAATGTTAAAATTTCATCCATATTGACCATTTTGGGATCGTTCGACATGTCCGGAGTCATCGTTTTTCATGCGAAAATTGATTTTTTGGACTGTACCAAAAATGATTCAAAATGTCAATTGGATCGTGCCTCATGTTGAATAACCACTTTTTAAACCCTCACAGTGACCAAAATTGCCAATTTTACAGAGTTTTGCTTACTCAAAAGCTTCAATTTTGACCCATTTCAGGCACAGAAATGACTTTAAACACACTTATTTTAGTTGACAAAGTCATAATTCACATCCAACAGTCATTTAGAGTCAAAAGATTAAATGTTAAAATTTCATCATTATAGACCATTTTGGGAACGTTCGACAGGTCCGGAGTCATCGTTTTTCGTCTGAAAATTGATTTTTTGGACTGTACCAAAAATGATTCAAAATGTCAATTGGATCGTGCCTCATGTTGAATAACCACTTTTTAAACCGTCAGAGTGACCAAAATTGCCATTTTTACAGAGTTTTGCTTACTCAAAAGCTTCAATTTTGATCCGTTTTAGGCACAGAAATGACTTTAAACACACTTATTTTAGTTGACAAAGTCATAATTCACATCCAACAGTCATTTACAGTCAAAAGATTAAATGTTAAAATTTCATCCATATTGACCATTTTGGGATCGTTCGACATGTCCGGAGTCATCGTTTTTCATCCGAAAATTGATTTTTTGGACTGTACCAAAAATGATTCAAAATGTCAATTGGATCGTGCCTCATGTTGAATAACAACTTTTTAAACCCTCACAGTGACCAAAATTGCTAATTTTACAGAGTTTTGCTTACTCAAAAGCTTCAATTTTGACCCGTTTCAGGCACAGAAATGACTTTAAACACACTTATTTTAGTTGACAAAGTCATTATTCACATCCAACAGTCATTTAGAGTCAAAAGATTAAATGTTAAAATTTCATCCATATTGACCATTTTGGGATCGTTCGACATGTCCGGAGTCATCGTTTTTCATCCGAAAATTGATTTTTTGGACTGTACCAAAAAGGATTCAAAATGTCAATTGGATCGTGCCTCATGTTGAATAACCACTTTTTAAACCCTCACAGTGACCAAAATTGCCATTTTTACAGAGTTTTGATTACTCAAAAGCTTCAATTTTGACCCATTTCAGGCACAGAAATGACTTTAAACACACTTATTTTAGTTGACAAAGTCATAATTCACATCCAACAGTCATTTACAGTCAAAAGATTAAATGTTAAAATTTCATCCATATTGACCATTTTGGGATCGTTCGACATGTCCGGAGTCATCGTTTTTCATCCGAAAATGGATTTTTTGGACTGTACCAAAAATGATTCAAAATGTCAATTGGATCGTGCCTCATGTTGAATAACCACTTTTTAAACCTTCACAGTGACCAAAATTGCCATTTTTACAGAGTTTTGATTACTCAAAAGCTTCAATTTTGATCCGTTTTAGGCACAGAAATGACTTTAAACACACTTATTTTAGTTGACAAAGTCATAATTCACATCCAACAGTCATTTACAGTCAAAAGATTAAATGTTAAAATTTCATCCATATTGACCATTTTGGGATCGTTCGACATGTCCGGAGTCATCGTTTTTCATCCGAAAATTGATTTTTTGGACTGTACCAAAAATGATTCAAAATGTCAATTGGATCGTGCCTCATGTTGAATAACAACTTTTTAAACCCTCACAGTGACCAAAATTGCTAATTTTACAGAGTTTTGCTTACTCAAAAGCTTCAATTTTGACCCGTTTCAGGCACAGAAATGACTTTAAACACACTTATTTTAGTTGACAAAGTCATTATTCACATCCAACAGTCATTTAGAGTCAAAAGATTAAATGTTAAAATTTCCTCCATATTGACCATTTTGGGATCGTTCGACATGTCCGGAGTCATCGTTTTTCATCCGAAAATTGATTTTTTGGACTGTACCAAAAAGGATTCAAAATGTCAATTGGATCGTGCCTCATGTTGAATAACCACTTTTTAAACCCTCACAGTGACCAAAATTGCCATTTTTACAGAGTTTTGATTACTCAAAAGCTTCAATTTTGACCCATTTCAGGCACAGAAATGACTTTAAACACACTTATTTTAGTTGACAAAGTCATAATTCACATCCAACAGTCATTTACAGTCAAAAGATTAAATGTTAAAATTTCATCCATATTGACCATTTTGGGATCGTTCGACATGTCCGGAGTCATCGTTTTTCATCCGAAAATGGATTTTTTGGACTGTACCAAAAATGATTCAAAATGTCAATTGGATCGTGCCTCATGTTGAATAACCACTTTTTAAACCCTCACAGTGACCAAAATTGCCATTTTTACAGAGTTTTGATTACTCAAAAGCTTCAATTTTTACCCCTTTGAGGCACAGAAATGACTTTAAACACACTTATTTTAGTTGACAAAGTCATAATTCACATCCAACAGTCATTTACAGTCAAAAGATTAAATGTTAAAATTTCATTCATATTGACCATTTTGGGATCGTTCGACATGTCCGGAGTCATCGTTTTTCATCCGAAAATTGATTTTTTGAACTGTACCAAAAATGATTCAAAATGTCAATTGGATCGTGCCTCATGTTGAATAACCACTTTTTAAACCCTCACAGTGACCAAAATTGCCAATTTTACAGAGTTTTGCTTACTCAAAAGCTTCAATTTTGATCCGTTTTAGGCACAGAAATGACTTTAAACACACTTATTTTAGTTGACAAAGTCATAATTCACATCCAACAGTCATTTACAGTCAAAAGATTAAATGTTAAAATTTCATCCATATTGACCATTTTGGGATCGTTTGACATGTCCGGAGTCATCATTTTTCATCCGAAAATTGATTTTTTGAACTGTACCAAAAATGATTCAAAATGTCAATTGGATCGTGCCTCATGTTGAATAACCACTTTTTAAACCCTCACAGTGACCAAAATTGCCATTTTTACAGAGTTTTGCTTACTCAAAAGCTTCAATTTTGACCCATTTCAGGCACAGAAATGACTTTAAACACACTTATTTTAGTTGACAAAGTCATAATTCACATCCAACAGTCATTTACAGTCAAAAGATTAAATGTTAAAATTTCATCCATATTGACCATTTTGGGATTGTTCGACATGTCCGGAGTCATCGTTTTTCATCCGAAAATTGATTTTTTGGACTGTACCAAAAATTATTCAAAATGTCAATTGGATCGTGCCTCATGTTGAATAACCACTTTTTAAACCCTCGCAGTGACCAAAATTGCCAATTTTACAGAGTTTTGCTTACTCAAAAGCTTCAATTTTGACCCATTTCAGGCACAGAAATGACTTTAAACACACTTATTTTAGTTGACAAAGTCATAATTCACATCCAACAGTCATTTAGAGTCAAAAGATTAAATGTTAAAATTTCATCATTATAGACCATTTTGGGAACGTTCGACAGGTCCGGAGTCATCGTTTTTCGTCTGAAAATTGATTTTTTGGACTGTACCAAAAATGATTCAAAATGTCAATTGGATCGTGCCTCATGTTGATTAACCACTTTTTAAACCCTCAGAGTGACCAAAATTGCCATTTTTACAGAGTTTTGCTTACTCAAAAGCTTCAATTTTGATCCGTTTTAGGCACAGAAATGACTTTAAACACACTTATTTTAGTTGACAAAGTCATAATTCACATCCAACAGTCATTTACAGTCAAAAGATTAAATGTTAAAATTTCATCCATATTGACCATTTTGGGATCGTTCGACATGTCCGGAGTCATCGTTTTTCATCCGAAAATTGATTTTTTGGACTGTACCAAAAATGATTCAAAATGTCAATTGGATCGTGCCTCATGTTGAATAACAACTTTTTAAACCCTCACAGTGACCAAAATTGCTAATTTTACAGAGTTTTGCTTACTCAAAAGCTTCAATTTTGACCCGTTTCAGGCACGGAAATGACTTTAAACACACTTATTTTAGTTGACAAAGTCATTATTCACATCCAACAGTCATTTAGAGTCAAAAGATTTAGGGGCCGATCAGGATCGCGGACGGACTTGCGTCCGTCCGCGACCCCAGAGCAGGAGGGAACCTCCGCATGGCATGCGGAGTTCCCTCCTGTGCAATTAGGATGTGACCGCCACCCTGGCGGTCACATCCTCTATTTTTAACATTGCGGCGGGTGCAGCTTCAAGCTGCACCCGCGGCAATGTTAAAAATGCACGCATTGCTTTTGCATGCAGAAAGAGGCAGGCACCGTGCGGTGCCTGCCGCTTTCTGCATGCAAATGCAGGGGGGTACCATAGGTACCCCCCATGTGCACCCCCCACCCCCCCTTCACCTAGGGGGCCCGCAACGGGCCCCCGCAGTGAAGTTCCGTATGCTTTTCCACGGCGGGAAACGCGCCGCGGAAAAGCATAATTCACTGCCCATCCTAATATGGTGGACGGTGTCTGAGAGACACCGTCACCATATTAGAGCTTTTCCGCCGCGGTTGTAAGCCAACCGCGGCGGAAAAGCTGCGGACGGAAACCAGGACCCACCAGCCATCCTAATGTGGCGGTGGGTCCTTGGTCAGTCCGCTGCGGTTTTTCCGCATCCTCGGGGCCGGCGGTGGCTTCCGCCGGCCCCGAGGACGCGGAAAAACCGCTATCCTGATCGGCCCCTAAATGTTAAAATTTCATCCATATTGACCATTTTGGGATCGTTCGACATGTCCGGAGTCATCGTTTTTCATCCGAAAATTGATTTTTTGGACTGTACCAAAAATGATTCAAAATGTCAATTGGATCGTGCCTCATGTTGAATAACCACTTTTTAAACCCTCACAGTGACCAAAATTGCCATTTTTACAGAGTTTTGATTACTCAAAAGCTTCAATTTTGACCCATTTCAGGCACAGAAATGACTTTAAACACACTTATTTTAGTTGACAAAGTCATAATTCACATCCAACAGTCATATACAGTCAAAAGATTAAATGTTAAAATTTCATCCATATTGACCATTTTGGGATCGTTCGACATGTCCGGAGTCATCGTTTTTCATCCGAAAATTGATTTTTTGGACTGTACCAAAAATGATTCAAAATGTCAATTGGATCGTGCCTCATGTTGAATAACAACTTTTTAAACCCTCACAGTGACCAAAATTGCTAATTTTACAGAGTTTTGCTTACTCAAAAGCTTCAATTTTGACCCGTTTCAGGCACGGAAATGACTTTAAACACACTTATTTTAGTTGACAAAGTCATTATTCACATCCAACAGTCATTTAGAGTCAAAAGATTTAGGGGCCGATCAGGATCGCGGACGGACTTGCGTCCGTCCGCGACCCCAGAGCAGGAGGGAACCTCCGCATGGCATGCGGAGTCCCTCCTGTGCAATTAGGATGTGACCGCCACCCTGGCGGTCACATCCTCTATTTTTAACATTGCGGCGGGTGCAGCTTCAAGCTGCACCCGCGGCAATGTTAAAAATGCACGCATTGCTTTTGCATGCAGAAAGAGGCAGGCACCGTGCGGTGCCTGCCGCTTTCTGCATGCAAATGCAGGGGGGTACCATAGGTACCCCCCATGTGCACCCCCCACCCCCCCTTCACCTAGGGGGCCCGCAACGGGCCCCCGCAGTGAAGTTCCGTATGCTTTTCCACGGCGGGAAACGCGCCGCGGAAAAGCATAATTCACTGCCCATCCTAATATGGTGGACGGTGTCTGAGAGACACCGTCACCATATTAGAGCTTTTCCGCCGCGGTTGTAAGCCAACCGCGGCGGAAAAGCTGCGGACGGAAACCAGGACCCACCAGCCATCCTAATGTGGCGGTGGGTCCTTGGTCAGTCCGCTGCGGTTTTTCCGCATCCTCGGGGCCGGCGGTGGCTTCCGCCGGCCCCGAGGATGCGGAAAAACCGCTATCCTGATCGGCCCCTAAATGTTAAAATTTCATCCATATTGACCATTTTGGGATCGTTCGACATGTCCGGAGTCATCGTTTTTCATCCGAAAATTGATTTTTTGGACTGTACCAAAAATGATTCAAAATGTCAATTGGATCGTGCCTCATGTTGAATAACCACTTTTTAAACCCTCACAGTGACCAAAATTGCCATTTTTACAGAGTTTTGATTACTCAAAAGCTTCAATTTTGACCCATTTCAGGCACAGAAATGACTTTAAACACACTTATTTTAGTTGACAAAGTCATAATTCACATCCAACAGTCATTTACAGTCAAAAGATTAAATGTTAAAATTTCATCCATATTGATCATTTTGGGATCGTTCAACATGTCCGGAGTGATCGTTTTTCATCCGAAAATTGATTTTTTGGACTGTACCAAAAATGATTCAAAATGTCAATTGGATCGTGCCTCATGTTGAATAACCACTTTTTAAACCCTCACAGTGACCAAAATTGCCATTTTTACAGAGTTTTGCTTACTCAAAAGCTTCAATTTTGACCCATTTCAGGCACAGAAATGACTTTAAACACACTTATTTTAGTTGACAAAGTCATAATTCACATCCAACAGTCATTTACAGTCAAAAGATTAAATGTTAAAATTTCATCCATATTGACCATTTTGGGATCGTTCGACATGTCCGGAGTCATCGTTTTTCATGCGAAAATTGATTTTTTGGACTGTACCAAAAATGATTCAAAATGTCAATTGGATCGTGCCTCATGTTGAATAACCACTTTTTAAACCCTCACAGTGACCAAAATTGCCAATTTTACAGAGTTTTGCTTACTCAAAAGCTTCAATTTTGACCCATTTCAGGCACAGAAATGACTTTAAACACACTTATTTTAGTTGACAAAGTCATAATTCACATCCAACAGTCATTTAGAGTCAAAAGATTAAATGTTAAAATTTCATCATTATAGACCATTTTGGGAACGTTCGACAGGTCCGGAGTCATCGTTTTTCGTCTGAAAATTGATTTTTTGGACTGTACCAAAAATGATTCAAAATGTCAATTGGATCGTGCCTCATGTTGAATAACCACTTTTTAAACCCTCAGAGTGACCAAAATTGCCATTTTTACAGAGTTTTGCTTACTCAAAAGCTTCAATTTTGATCCGTTTTAGGCACAGAAATGACTTTAAACACACTTATTTTAGTTGACAAAGTCATAATTCACATCCAACAGTCATTTACAGTCAAAAGATTAAATGTTAAAATTTCATCCATATTGACCATTTTGGGATCGTTCGACATGTCCAGAGTCATCGTTTTTCATCCGAAAATTGATTTTTTGGACTGTACCAAAAATGATTCAAAATTTCAATTGGATCGTGCCTCATGTTGAATAACCACTTTTTAAACCCTCACAGTGACCAAAATTGCCAATTTTACAGAGTTTTGCTTACTCAAAAGCTTCAATTTTGACCCATTTCAGGCACAGAAATGACTTTAAACACACTTATTTTAGTTGACAAAGTCATAATTCACATCCAACAGTCCTTTAGAGTCAAAAGATTAAATGTTAAAATTTCATCATTATAGACCATTTTGGGAACGTTCGACAGGTCCGGAGTCATCGTTTTTCGTCTGAAAATTGATTTTTTGGACTGTACCAAAAATGATTCAAAATGTCAATTGGATCGTGCCTCATGTTGAATAACCACTTTTTAAACCCTCAGAGTGACCAAAATTGCCATATTTACAGTTTTGCTTACTCAAAAGCTTCAATTTTTATCCGTTTTAGGCACAGAAATGACTTTAAACACACTTTTTTTAGTTGACAAAGTCATAATTCACATCCAACAGTCATTTACAGTCAAAAGATTAAATGTTAAAATTTCATCCATATTGACCATTTTGGGATCGTTCGACATGTCCGGAGTCATCGTTTTTCATCCGAAAATTGATTTTTTGGACTGTACCAAAAATGATTCAAAATGTCAATTGGATCGTGCCTCATGTTGAATAACCACTTTTTAAACCCTCACAGTGACCAAAATTGCCAATTTTACAGAGTTTTGCTTACTCAAAAGCTTCAATTTTGACCCGTTTCAGGCACAGAAATGACTTTAAACACACTTATTTTAGTTGACAAAGTCATTATTCACATCCAACAGTCATTTAGAGTCAAAAGATTAAATGTTAAAATTTCATCCATATTGACCATTTTGGGATCGTTCGACATGTCCGGAGTCATCGTTTTTCATCCGAAAATTGATTTTTTGGACTGTACCAAAAATGATTCAAAATGTCAATTGGATCGTGCCTCATGTTGAATAACCACTTTTTAAACCCTCACAGTGACCAAAATTGCCATTTTTACAGAGTTTTGATTACTCAAAAGCTTCAATTTTGACCCATTTCAGGCACAGAAATGACTTTAAACACACTTATTTTAGTTGACAAAGTCATAATTCACATCCAACAGTCATTTACAGTCAAAAGATTAAATGTTAAAATTTCATCCATATTGATCATTTTGGGATCGTTCAACATGTCCGGAGTCATCGTTTTTCGTCTGAAAATTGATTTTTTGGACTGTACCAAAAATGATTCAAAATGTCAATTGGATCGTGCCTCATGTTGAATAACCACTTTTTAAACCGTCAGAGTGACCAAAATTGCCATTTTTACAGAGTTTTGCTTACTCAAAAGCTTCAATTTTGATCCGTTTTAGGCACAGAAATGACTTTAAACACACTTATTTTAGTTGACAAAGTCATAATTCACATCCAACAGTCATTTACAGTCAAAAGATTAAATGTTAAAATTTCATCCATATTGACCATTTTGGGATCGTTCGACATGTCCGGAGTCATCGTTTTTCATCCGAAAATTGATTTTTTGGACTGTACCAAAAATGATTCAAAATGTCAATTGGATCGTGCCTCATGTTGAATAACCACTTTTTAAACCCTCACAGTGACCAAAATTGCCAATTTTACAGAGTTTTGCTTACTCAAAAGCTTCAATTTTGATCCATTTCAGGCACAGAAATGACTTTAAACACACTTATTTTAGTTGACAAAGTCATAATTCACATCCAACAGTCCTTTAGAGTCAAAAGATTAAATGTTAAAATTTCATCATTATAGACCATTTTGGGAACGTTCGACAGGTCCGGAGTCATCGTTTTTCGTCTGAAAATTGATTTTTTGGACTGTACCAAAAATGATTCAAAATGTCAATTGGATCGTGCCTCATGTTGAATAACCACTTTTTAAACCCTCAGAGTGACCAAAATTGCCATATTTACAGTTTTGCTTACTCAAAAGCTTCAATTTTGATCCGTTTTAGGCACAGAAATGACTTTAAACACACTTTTTTTAGTTGACAAAGTCATAATTCACATCCAACAGTCATTTACAGTCAAAAGATTAAATGTTAAAATTTCATCCATATTGACCATTTTGGGATCGTTCGACATGTCCGGAGTCATCGTTTTTCATCCGAAAATTGATTTTTTGGACTGTACCAAAAATGATTCAAAATGTCAATTGGATCGTGCCTCATGTTGAATAACCACTTTTTAAACCCTCACAGTGACCAAAATTGCCATTTTTACAGAGTTTTGATTACTCAAAAGCTTCAATTTTGACCCATTTCAGGCACAGAAATGACTTTAAACACACTTATTTTAGTTGACAAAGTCATAATTCACATCCAACAGTCATTTACAGTCAAAAGATTAAATGTTAAAATTTCATCCATATTGATCATTTTGGGATCGTTCAACATGTCCGGAGTCATCGTTTTTCATCCGAAAATTGATTTTTTGGACTGTACCAAAAATGATTCAAAATGTCAATTGGATCGTGCCTCATGTTGAATAACCACTTTTTAAACCCTCACAGTGACCAAAATTGCCATTTTTACAGAGTTTTGCTTACTCAAAAGCTTCAATTTTGACCCATTTCAGGCACAGAAATGACTTTAAACACACTTATTTTAGTTGACAAAGTCATAATTCACATCCAACAGTCATTTACAGTCAAAAGATTAAATGTTAAAATTTCATCCATATTGACCATTTTGGGATCGTTCGACATGTCCGGAGTCATCGTTTTTCATGCGAAAATTGATTTTTTGGACTGTACCAAAAATGATTCAAAATGTCAATTGGATCGTGCCTCATGTTGAATAACCACTTTTTAAACCCTCACAGTGACCAAAATTGCCAATTTTACAGAGTTTTGCTTACTCAAAAGCTTCAATTTTGACCCATTTCAGGCACAGAAATGACTTTAAACACACTTATTTTAGTTGACAAAGTCATAATTCACATCCAACAGTCATTTAGAGTCAAAAGATTAAATGTTAAAATTTCATCATTATAGACCATTTTGGGAACGTTCGACAGGTCCGGAGTCATCGTTTTTCGTCTGAAAATTGATTTTTTGGACTGTACCAAAAATGATTCAAAATGTCAATTGGATCGTGCCTCATGTTGAATAACCACTTTTTAAACCGTCAGAGTGACCAAAATTGCCATTTTTACAGAGTTTTGCTTACTCAAAAGCTTCAATTTTGATCCGTTTTAGGCACAGAAATGACTTTAAACACACTTATTTTAGTTGACAAAGTCATAATTCACATCCAACAGTCATTTACAGTCAAAAGATTAAATGTTAAAATTTCATCCATATTGACCATTTTGGGATCGTTCGACATGTCCGGAGTCATCGTTTTTCATCCGAAAATTGATTTTTTGGACTGTACCAAAAATGATTCAAAATGTCAATTGGATCGTGCCTCATGTTGAATAACCACTTTTTAAACCCTCACAGTGACCAAAATTGCCAATTTTACAGAGTTTTGCTTACTCAAAAGCTTCAATTTTGACCCATTTCAGGCACAGAAATGACTTTAAACACACTTATTTTAGTTGACAAAGTCATAATTCACATCCAACAGTCCTTTAGAGTCAAAAGATTAAATGTTAAAATTTCATCATTATAGACCATTTTGGGAACGTTCGACAGGTCCGGAGTCATCGTTTTTCGTCTGAAAATTGATTTTTTGGACTGTACCAAAAATGATTCAAAATGTCAATTGGATCGTGCCTCATGTTGAATAACCACTTTTTAAACCCTCAGAGTGACCAAAATTGCCATATTTACAGTTTTGCTTACTCAAAAGCTTCAATTTTGATCCGTTTTAGGCACAGAAATGACTTTAAACACACTTTTTTTAGTTGACAAAGTCATAATTCACATCCAACAGTCATTTACAGTCAAAAGATTAAATGTTAAAATTTCATCCATATTGACCATTTTGGGATCGTTCGACATGTCCGGAGTCATCGTTTTTCATCCGAAAATTGATTTTTTGGACTGTACCAAAAATGATTCAAAATGTCAATTGGATCGTGCCTCATGTTGAATAACCACTTTTTAAACCCTCACAGTGACCAAAATTGCCATTTTTACAGAGTTTTGATTACTCAAAAGCTTCAATTTTGACCCATTTCAGGCACAGAAATGACTTTAAACACACTCATTTTAGTTGACAAAGTCATAATTCACATCCAACAGTCATTTACAGTCAAAAGATTAAATGTTAAAATTTCATCCATATTGACCATTTTGGGATCGTTCGACATGTCCGGAGTCATCGTTTTTCATCCGAAAATGGATTTTTTGGACTGTACCAAAAATGATTCAAAATGTCAATTGGATCGTGCCTCATGTTGAATAACCACTTTTTAAACCCTCACAGTGACGAAAAATTGCCATTTTTACAGAGTTTTGCTTACTCAAAAGCTTCAATTTTGATCCGTTTTAGGCACAGAAATGACTTTAAACACACTTATTTTAGTTGACAAAGTCATAATTCACATCCAACAGTCATTTACAGTCAAAAGATTAAATGTTAAAATTTCATCCATATTGACCATTTTGGGATCGTTCGACATGTCCGGAGTCATCGTTTTTCATCCGAAAATTGATTTTTTGGACTGTACCAAAAATGATTCAAAATGTCAATTGGATCGTGCCTCATGTTGAATAACCACTTTTTAAACCCTCACAGTGACCAAAATTGCCAATTTTACAGAGTTTTGCTTACTCAAAAGCTTCAATTTTGACCCATTTCAGGCACAGAAATGACTTTAAACACACTTATTTTAGTTGACAAAGTCATAATTCACATCCAACAGTCATTTAGAGTCAAAAGATTAAATGTTAAAATTTCATCCATATTGACCATTTTGGGATCGTTCGACATGTCCGGAGTCATTGTTTTTCATCCGAAAATTGATTTTTTGGACTGTACCAAAAATGATTCAAAATGTCAATTGGATCGTGCCTCATGTTGAATAACCACTTTTTAAACCCTCACAGTGACCAAAATTGCCAATTTTACAGAGTTTTGCTTACTCAAAAGCTTCAATTTTGACCCATTTCAGGCACAGAAAATGACTTTAAACACACTTATTTTAGTTGACAAAGTCATAATTCACATCCAACAGTCATTTAGAGTCAAAAGATTAAATGTTAAAATTTCATCATTATAGACCATTTTGGGAACGTTCGACAGGTCCGGAGTCATCGTTTTTCGTCTGAAAATTGATTTTTTGGACTGTACCAAAAATGATTCAAAATGTCAATTGGATCGTGCCTCATGTTGAATAACCACTTTTTAAACCCTCACACTGACCAAAATTGCCATTTTTACAGAGTTTTGATTACTCAAAAGCTTCAATTTTGATCCGTTTTAGGCACAGAAATGACTTTAAACACACTTTTTTTAGTTGACAAAGTCATAATTCACATCCAACAGTCATTTACAGTCAAAAGATTAAATGTTAAAATTTCATCCATATTGACCATTTTGGGATCGTTCGACATGTCCGGAGTCATCGTTTTTCATCCGAAAATTGATTTTTTGGACTGTACCAAAAATGATTCAAAATGTCAATTGGATCGTGCCTCATGTTGAATAACCACTTTTTAAACCCTCACAGTGACCAAAATTGCCATTTTTACAGAGTTTTGATTACTCAAAAGCTTCAATTTTGACCCATTTCAGGCACAGAAATGACTTTAAACACACTTATTTTAGTTGACAAAGTCATAATTCACATCCAACAGTCATTTACAGTCAAAAGATTAAATGTTAAAATTTCATCCATATTGATCATTTTGGGATCGTTCAACATGTCCGGAGTCATCGTTTTTCATCCGAAAATTGATTTTTTGGACTGTACCAAAAATGATTCAAAATGTCAATTGGATCGTGCCTCATGTTGAATAACCACTTTTTAAACCCTCACAGTGACCAAAATTGCCATTTTTACAGAGTTTTGCTTACTCAAAAGCTTCAATTTTGACCCATTTCAGGCACAGAAATGACTTTAAACACACTTATTTTAGTTGACAAAGTCATAATTCACATCCAACAGTCATTTACAGTCAAAAGATTAAATGTTAAAATTTCATCCATATTGACCATTTTGGGATCGTTCGACATGTCCGGAGTCATCGTTTTTCATGCGAAAATTGATTTTTTGGACTGTACCAAAAATGATTCAAAATGTCAATTGGATCGTGCCTCATGTTGAATAACCACTTTTTAAACCCTCACAGTGACCAAAATTGCCAATTTTACAGAGTTTTGCTTACTCAAAAGCTTCAATTTTGACCCATTTCAGGCACAGAAATGACTTTAAACACACTTATTTTAGTTGACAAAGTCATAATTCACATCCAACAGTCATTTAGAGTCAAAAGATTAAATGTTAAAATTTCATCATTATAGACCATTTTGGGAACGTTCGACAGGTCCGGAGTCATCGTTTTTCGTCTGAAAATTGATTTTTTGGACTGTACCAAAAATGATTCAAAATGTCAATTGGATCGTGCCTCATGTTGAATAACCACTTTTTAAACCGTCAGAGTGACCAAAATTGCCATTTTTACAGAGTTTTGCTTACTCAAAAGCTTCAATTTTGATCCGTTTTAGGCACAGAAATGACTTTAAACACACTTATTTTAGTTGACAAAGTCATAATTCACATCCAACAGTCATTTACAGTCAAAAGATTAAATGTTAAAATTTCATCCATATTGACCATTTTGGGATCGTTCGACATGTCCGGAGTCATCGTTTTTCATCCGAAAATTGATTTTTTGGACTGTACCAAAAATGATTCAAAATGTCAATTGGATCGTGCCTCATGTTGAATAACCACTTTTTAAACCCTCACAGTGACCAAAATTGCCAATTTTACAGAGTTTTGCTTACTCAAAAGCTTCAATTTTGACCCATTTCAGGCACAGAAATGACTTTAAACACACTTATTTTAGTTGACAAAGTCATAATTCACATCCAACAGTCCTTTAGAGTCAAAAGATTAAATGTTAAAATTTCATCATTATAGACCATTTTGGGAACGTTCGACAGGTCCGGAGTCATCGTTTTTCGTCTGAAAATTGATTTTTTGGACTGTACCAAAAATGATTCAAAATGTCAATTGGATCGTGCCTCATGTTGAATAACCACTTTTTAAACCCTCAGAGTGACCAAAATTGCCATATTTACAGTTTTGCTTACTCAAAAGCTTCAATTTTGATCCGTTTTAGGCACAGAAATGACTTTAAACACACTTTTTTTAGTTGACAAAGTCATAATTCACATCCAACAGTCATTTACAGTCAAAAGATTAAATGTTAAAATTTCATCCATATTGACCATTTTGGGATCGTTCGACATGTCCGGAGTCATCGTTTTTCATCCGAAAATTGATTTTTTGGACTGTACCAAAAATGATTCAAAATGTCAATTGGATCGTGCCTCATGTTGAATAACCACTTTTTAAACCCTCACAGTGACCAAAATTGCCATTTTTACAGAGTTTTGATTACTCAAAAGCTTCAATTTTGACCCATTTCAGGCACAGAAATGACTTTAAACACACTCATTTTAGTTGACAAAGTCATAATTCACATCCAACAGTCATTTACAGTCAAAAGATTAAATGTTAAAATTTCATCCATATTGACCATTTTGGGATCGTTCGACATGTCCGGAGTCATCGTTTTTCATCCGAAAATGGATTTTTTGGACTGTACCAAAAATGATTCAAAATGTCAATTGGATCGTGCCTCATGTTGAATAACCACTTTTTAAACCCTCACAGTGACGAAAAATTGCCATTTTTACAGAGTTTTGCTTACTCAAAAGCTTCAATTTTGATCCGTTTTAGGCACAGAAATGACTTTAAACACACTTATTTTAGTTGACAAAGTCATAATTCACATCCAACAGTCATTTACAGTCAAAAGATTAAATGTTAAAATTTCATCCATATTGACCATTTTGGGATCGTTCGACATGTCCGGAGTCATCGTTTTTCATCCGAAAATTGATTTTTTGGACTGTACCAAAAATGATTCAAAATGTCAATTGGATCGTGCCTCATGTTGAATAACCACTTTTTAAACCCTCACAGTGACCAAAATTGCCAATTTTACAGAGTTTTGCTTACTCAAAAGCTTCAATTTTGACCCATTTCAGGCACAGAAATGACTTTAAACACACTTATTTTAGTTGACAAAGTCATAATTCACATCCAACAGTCATTTAGAGTCAAAAGATTAAATGTTAAAATTTCATCCATATTGACCATTTTGGGATCGTTCGACATGTCCGGAGTCATTGTTTTTCATCCGAAAATTGATTTTTTGGACTGTACCAAAAATGATTCAAAATGTCAATTGGATCGTGCCTCATGTTGAATAACCACTTTTTAAACCCTCACAGTGACCAAAATTGCCAATTTTACAGAGTTTTGCTTACTCAAAAGCTTCAATTTTGACCCATTTCAGGCACAGAAAATGACTTTAAACACACTTATTTTAGTTGACAAAGTCATAATTCACATCCAACAGTCATTTAGAGTCAAAAGATTAAATGTTAAAATTTCATCATTATAGACCATTTTGGGAACGTTCGACAGGTCCGGAGTCATCGTTTTTCGTCTGAAAATTGATTTTTTGGACTGTACCAAAAATGATTCAAAATGTCAATTGGATCGTGCCTCATGTTGAATAACCACTTTTTAAACCCTCACACTGACCAAAATTGCCATTTTTACAGAGTTTTGATTACTCAAAAGCTTCAATTTTGACCCATTTCAGGCACAGAAATGACTTTAAACACACTTATTTTAGTTGACAAAGTCATAATTCACATCCAACAGTCATTTACAGTCAAAAGATTAAATGTTAAAATTTCATCCATATTGACCATTTTGGGATCGTTCGACATGTCCGGAGTCATCGTTTTTCATCCGAAAATTGATTTTTTGGACTGTACCAAAAATGATTCAAAATGTCAATTGGATCGTGCCTCATGTTGAATAACCACTTTTTAAACCCTCACAGTGACCAAAATTGCCATTTTTACAGAGTTTTGATTACTCAAAAGCTTCAATTTTTACCCCTTTGAGGCACAGAAATGACTTTAAACACACTTATTTTAGTTGACAAAGTCATAATTCACATCCAACAGTCATTTACAGTCAAAAGATTAAATGTTAAAATTTCATCCATATTGACCATTTTGGGATCGTTCGACATGTCCGGAGTCATCGTTTTTCATCCGAAAATTGATTTTTTGAACTGTACCAAAAATGATTCAAAATGTCAATTGGATCGTGCCTCATGTTGAATAACCACTTTTTAAACCCTCACAGTGACCAAAATTGCCAATTTTACAGAGTTTTGCTTACTCAAAAGCTTCAATTTTGATCCGTTTTAGGCACAGAAATGACTTTAAACACACTTATTTTAGTTGACAAAGTCATAATTCACATCCAACAGTCATTTACAGTCAAAAGATTAAATGTTAAAATTTCATCCATATTGACCATTTTGGGATCGTTTGACATGTCCGGAGTCATCGTTTTTCATCCGAAAATTGATTTTTTGAACTGTACCAAAAATGATTCAAAATGTCAATTGGATCGTGCCTCATGTTGAATAACCACTTTTTAAACCCTCACAGTGACCAAAATTGCCATTTTTACAGAGTTTTGCTTACTCAAAAGCTTCAATTTTGACCCATTTCAGGCACAGAAATGACTTTAAACACACTTATTTTAGTTGACAAAGTCATAATTCACATCCAACAGTCATTTACAGTCAAAAGATTAAATGTTAAAATTTCATCCATATTGACCATTTTGGGATCGTTCGACATGTCCGGAGTCATCGTTTTTCATCCGAAAATTGATTTTTTGGACTGTACCAAAAATTATTCAAAATGTCAATTGGATCGTGCCTCATGTTGAATAACCACTTTTTAAACCCTCACAGTGACCAAAATTGCCAATTTTACAGAGTTTTGCTTACTCAAAAGCTTCAATTTTGACCCATTTCAGGCACAGAAATGACTTTAAACACACTTATTTTAGTTGACAAAGTCATAATTCACATCCAACAGTCATTTAGAGTCAAAAGATTAAATGTTAAAATTTCATCATTATAGACCATTTTGGGAACGTTCGACAGGTCCGGAGTCATCGTTTTTCGTCTGAAAATTGATTTTTTGGACTGTACCAAAAATGATTCAAAATGTCAATTGGATCGTGCCTCATGTTGAATAACCACTTTTTAAACCCTCAGAGTGACCAAAATTGCCATTTTTACAGAGTTTTGATTACTCAAAAGCTTCAATTTTGATCCGTTTTAGGCACAGAAATGACTTTAAACACACTTATTTTAGTTGACAAAGTCATAATTCACATCCAACAGTCATTTACAGTCAAAAGATTAAATGTTAAAATTTCATCCATATTGACCATTTTGGGATCGTTCGACATGTCCGGAGTCATCGTTTTTCATCCGAAAATTGATTTTTTGGACTGTACCAAAAATGATTCAAAATGTCAATTGGATCGTGCCTCATGTTGAATAACAACTTTTTAAACCCTCACAGTGACCAAAATTGCTAATTTTACAGAGTTTTGCTTACTCAAAAGCTTCAATTTTGACCCGTTTCAGGCACAGAAATGACTTTAAACACACTTATTTTAGTTGACAAAGTCATTATTCACATCCAACAGTCATTTAGAGTCAAAAGATTAAATGTTAAAATTTCATCCATATTGACCATTTTGGGATCGTTCGACATGTCCGGAGTCATCGTTTTTCATCCGAAAATTGATTTTTTGGACTGTACCAAAAAGGATTCAAAATGTCAATTGGATCGTGCCTCATGTTGAATAACCACTTTTTAAACCCTCACAGTGACCAAAATTGCCATTTTTACAGAGTTTTGATTACTCAAAAGCTTCAATTTTGACCCATTTCAGGCACAGAAATGACTTTAAACACACTTATTTTAGTTGACAAAGTCATAATTCACATCCAACAGTCATTTACAGTCAAAAGATTAAATGTTAAAATTTCATCCATATTGACCATTTTGGGATCGTTCGACATGTCCGGAGTCATCGTTTTTCATCCGAAAATGGATTTTTTGGACTGTACCAAAAATGATTCAAAATGTCAATTGGATCGTGCCTCATGTTGAATAACCACTTTTTAAACCCTCACAGTGACCAAAATTGCCATTTTTACAGAGTTTTGATTACTCAAAAGCTTCAATTTTGATCCGTTTTAGGCACAGAAATGACTTTAAACACACTTATTTTAGTTGACAAAGTCATAATTCACATCCAACAGTCATTTACAGTCAAAAGATTAAATGTTAAAATTTCATCCATATTGACCATTTTGGGATCGTTCGACATGTCCGGAGTCATCGTTTTTCATCCGAAAATTGATTTTTTGGACTGTACCAAAAATGATTCAAAATGTCAATTGGATCGTGCCTCATGTTGAATAACAACTTTTTAAACCCTCACAGTGACCAAAATTGCTAATTTTACAGAGTTTTGCTTACTCAAAAGCTTCAATTTTGACCCGTTTCAGGCACAGAAATGACTTTAAACACACTTATTTTAGTTGACAAAGTCATTATTCACATCCAACAGTCATTTAGAGTCAAAAGATTAAATGTTAAAATTTCATCCATATTGACCATTTTGGGATCGTTCGACATGTCCGGAGTCATCGTTTTTCATCCGAAAATTGATTTTTTGGACTGTACCAAAAAGGATTCAAAATGTCAATTGGATCGTGCCTCATGTTGAATAACCACTTTTTAAACCCTCACAGTGACCAAAATTGCCATTTTTACAGAGTTTTGATTACTCAAAAGCTTCAATTTTGACCCATTTCAGGCACAGAAATGACTTTAAACACACTTATTTTAGTTGACAAAGTCATAATTCACATCCAACAGTCATTTACAGTCAAAAGATTAAATGTTAAAATTTCATCCATATTGACCATTTTGGGATCGTTCGACATGTCCGGAGTCATCGTTTTTCATCCGAAAATGGATTTTTTGGACTGTACCAAAAATGATTCAAAATGTCAATTGGATCGTGCCTCATGTTGAATAACCACTTTTTAAACCCTCACAGTGACCAAAATTGCCATTTTTACAGAGTTTTGATTACTCAAAAGCTTCAATTTTTACCCCTTTGAGGCACAGAAATGACTTTAAACACACTTATTTTAGTTGACAAAGTCATAATTCACATCCAACAGTCATTTACAGTCAAAAGATTAAATGTTAAAATTTCATTCATATTGACCATTTTGGGATCGTTCGACATGTCCGGAGTCATCGTTTTTCATCCGAAAATTGATTTTTTGAACTGTACCAAAAATGATTCAAAATGTCAATTCGATCGTGCCTCATGTTGAATAACCACTTTTTAAACCCTCACAGTGACCAAAATTGCCAATTTTACAGAGTTTTGCTTACTCAAAAGCTTCAATTTTGATCCGTTTTAGGCACAGAAATGACTTTAAACACACTTATTTTAGTTGACAAAGTCATAATTCACATCCAACAGTCATTTACAGTCAAAAGATTAAATGTTAAAATTTCATCCATATTGACCATTTTGGGATCGTTTGACATGTCCGGAGTCATCATTTTTCATCCGAAAATTGATTTTTTGAACTGTACCAAAAATGATTCAAAATGTCAATTGGATCGTGCCTCATGTTGAATAACCACTTTTTAAACCCTCACAGTGACCAAAATTGCCATTTTTACAGAGTTTTGCTTACTCAAAAGCTTCAATTTTGACCCATTTCAGGCACAGAAATGACTTTAAACACACTTATTTTAGTTGACAAAGTCATAATTCACATCCAACAGTCATTTACAGTCAAAAGATTAAATGTTAAAATTTCATCCATATTGACCATTTTGGGATTGTTCGACATGTCCGGAGTCATCGTTTTTCATCCGAAAATTGATTTTTTGGACTGTACCAAAAATTATTCAAAATGTCAATTGGATCGTGCCTCATGTTGAATAACCACTTTTTAAACCCTCGCAGTGACCAAAATTGCCAATTTGACAGAGTTTTGCTTACTCAAAAGCTTCAATTTTGACCCATTTCAGGCACAGAAATGACTTTAAACACACTTATTTTAGTTGACAAAGTCATAATTCACATCCAACAGTCATTTAGAGTCAAAAGATTAAATGTTAAAATTTCATCATTATAGACCATTTTGGGAACGTTCGACAGGTCCGGAGTCATCGTTTTTCGTCTGAAAATTGATTTTTTGGACTGTACCAAAAATGATTCAAAATGTCAATTGGATCGTGCCTCATGTTGAATAACCACTTTTTAAACCCTCAGAGTGACCAAAATTGCCATTTTTACAGAGTTTTGCTTACTCAAAAGCTTCAATTTTGATCCGTTTTAGGCACAGAAATGACTTTAAACACACTTATTTTAGTTGACAAAGTCATAATTCACATCCAACAGTCATTTACAGTCAAAAGATTAAATGTTAAAATTTCATCCATATTGACCATTTTGGGATCGTTCGACATGTCCGGAGTCATCGTTTTTCATCCGAAAATTGATTTTTTGGACTGTACCAAAAATGATTCAAAATGTCAATTGGATCGTGCCTCATGTTGAATAACAACTTTTTAAACCCTCACAGTGACCAAAATTGCTAATTTTACAGAGTTTTGCTTACTCAAAAGCTTCAATTTTGACCCGTTTCAGGCACGGAAATGACTTTAAACACACTTATTTTAGTTGACAAAGTCATTATTCACATCCAACAGTCATTTAGAGTCAAAAGATTTAGGGGCCGATCAGGATCGCGGACGGACTTGCGTCCGTCCGCGACCCCAGAGCAGGAGGGAACCTCCGCATGGCATGCGGAGTTCCCTCCTGTGCAATTAGGATGTGACCGCCACCCTGGCGGTCACATCCTCTATTTTTAACATTGCGGCGGGTGCAGCTTCAAGCTGCACCCGCGGCAATGTTAAAAATGCACGCATTGCTTTTGCATGCAGAAAGAGGCAGGCACCGTGCGGTGCCTGCCGCTTTCTGCATGCAAATGCAGGGGGGTACCATAGGTACCCCCCATGTGCACCCCCCACCCCCCCTTCACCTAGGGGGCCCGCAACGGGCCCCCGCAGTGAAGTTCCGTATGCTTTTCCACGGCGGGAAACGCGCCGCGGAAAAGCATAATTCACTGCCCATCCTAATATGGTGGACGGTGTCTGAGAGACACCGTCACCATATTAGAGCTTTTCCGCCGCGGTTGTAAGCCAACCGCGGCGGAAAAGCTGCGGACGGAAACCAGGACCCACCAGCCATCCTAATGTGGCGGTGGGTCCTTGGTCAGTCCGCTGCGGTTTTTCCGCATCCTCGGGGCCGGCGGTGGCTTCCGCCGGCCCCGAGGACGCGGAAAAACCGCTATCCTGATCGGCCCCTAAATGTTAAAATTTCATCCATATTGACCATTTTGGGATCGTTCGACATGTCCGGAGTCATCGTTTTTCATCCGAAAATTGATTTTTTGGACTGTACCAAAAATGATTCAAAATGTCAATTGGATCGTGCCTCATGTTGAATAACCACTTTTTAAACCCTCACAGTGACCAAAATTGCCATTTTTACAGAGTTTTGATTACTCAAAAGCTTCAATTTTGACCCATTTCAGGCACAGAAATGACTTTAAACACACTTATTTTAGTTGACAAAGTCATAATTCACATCCAACAGTCATTTACAGTCAAAAGATTAAATGTTAAAATTTCATCCATATTGACCATTTTGGGATCGTTCGACATGTCCGGAGTCATCGTTTTTCATCCGAAAATTGATTTTTTGGACTGTACCAAAAATGATTCAAAATGTCAATTGGATCGTGCCTCATGTTGAATAACAACTTTTTAAACCCTCACAGTGACCAAAATTGCTAATTTTACAGAGTTTTGCTTACTCAAAAGCTTCAATTTTGACCCGTTTCAGGCACGGAAATGACTTTAAACACACTTATTTTAGTTGACAAAGTCATTATTCACATCCAACAGTCATTTAGAGTCAAAAGATTTAGGGGCCGATCAGGATCGCGGACGGACTTGCGTCCGTCCGCGACCCCAGAGCAGGAGGGAACCTCCGCATGGCATGCGGAGTCCCTCCTGTGCAATTAGGATGTGACCGCCACCCTGGCGGTCACATCCTCTATTTTTAACATTGCGGCGGGTGCAGCTTCAAGCTGCACCCGCGGCAATGTTAAAAATGCACGCATTGCTTTTGCATGCAGAAAGAGGCAGGCACCGTGCGGTGCCTGCCGCTTTCTGCATGCAAATGCAGGGGGGTACCATAGGTACCCCCCATGTGCACCCCCCACCCCCCCTTCACCTAGGGGGCCCGCAACGGGCCCCCGCAGTGAAGTTCCGTATGCTTTTCCACGGCGGGAAACGCGCCGCGGAAAAGCATAATTCACTGCCCATCCTAATATGGTGGACGGTGTCTGAGAGACACCGTCACCATATTAGAGCTTTTCCGCCGTGGTTGTAAGCCAACCGCGGCGGAAAAGCTGCGGACGGAAACCAGGACCCACCAGCCATCCTAATGTGGCGGTGGGTCCTTGGTCAGTCCGCTGCGGTTTTTCCGCATCCTCGGGGCCGGCGGTGGCTTCCGCCGGCCCCGAGGATGCGGAAAAACCGCTATCCTGATCGGCCCCTAAATGTTAAAATTTCATCCATATTGACCATTTTGGGATCGTTCGACATGTCCGGAGTCATCGTTTTTCATCCGAAAATTGATTTTTTGGACTGTACCAAAAATGATTCAAAATGTCAATTGGATCGTGCCTCATGTTGAATAACCACTTTTTAAACCCTCACAGTGACCAAAATTGCCATTTTTACAGAGTTTTGATTACTCAAAAGCTTCAATTTTGACCCATTTCAGGCACAGAAATGACTTTAAACACACTTATTTTAGTTGACAAAGTCATAATTCACATCCAACAGTCATTTACAGTCAAAAGATTAAATGTTAAAATTTCATCCATATTGATCATTTTGGGATCGTTCAACATGTCCGGAGTGATCGTTTTTCATCCGAAAATTGATTTTTTGGACTGTACCAAAAATGATTCAAAATGTCAATTGGATCGTGCCTCATGTTGAATAACCACTTTTTAAACCCTCACAGTGACCAAAATTGCCATTTTTACAGAGTTTTGCTTACTCAAAAGCTTCAATTTTGACCCTTTTCAGGCACAGAAATGACTTTAAACACACTTATTTTAGTTGACAAAGTCATAATTCACATCCAACAGTCATTTACAGTCAAAAGATTAAATGTTAAAATTTCATCCATATTGACCATTTTGGGATCGTTCGACATGTCCGGTGTCATCGTTTTTCATGCGAAAATTGATTTTTTGGACTGTACCAAAAATGATTCAAAATGTCAATTGGATCGTGCCTCATGTTGAATAACCACTTTTTAAACCCTCACAGTGACCAAAATTGCCAATTTTACAGAGTTTTGCTTACTCAAAAGCTTCAATTTTGACCCATTTCAGGCACAGAAATGACTTTAAACACACTTATTTTAGTTGACAAAGTCATAATTCACATCCAACAGTCATTTAGAGTCAAAAGATTAAATGTTAAAATTTCATCATTATAGACCATTTTGGGAACGTTCGACAGGTCCGGAGTCATCGTTTTTCGTCTGAAAATTGATTTTTTGGACTGTACCAAAAATGATTCAAAATGTCAATTGGATCGTGCCTCATGTTGAATAACCACTTTTTAAACCCTCAGAGTGACCAAAATTGCCATTTTTACAGAGTTTTGCTTACTCAAAAGCTTCAATTTTGATCCGTTTTAGGCACAGAAATGACTTTAAACACACTTATTTTAGTTGACAAAGTCATAATTCACATCCAACAGTCATTTACAGTCAAAAGATTAAATGTTAAAATTTCATCCATATTGACCATTTTGGGATCGTTCGACATGTCCGGAGTCATCGTTTTTCATCCGAAAATTGATTTTTTGGACTGTACCAAAAATGATTCAAAATGTCAATTGGATCGTGCCTCATGTTGAATAACCACTTTTTAAACCCTCACAGTGACCAAAATTGCCAATTTTACAGAGTTTTGCTTACTCAAAAGCTTCAATTTTGACCCATTTCAGGCACAGAAATGACTTTAAACACACTTATTTTAGTTGACAAAGTCATAATTCACATCCAACAGTCCTTTAGAGTCAAAAGATTAAATGTTAAAATTTCATCATTATAGACCATTTTGGGAACGTTCGACAGGTCCGGAGTCATCGTTTTTCGTCTGAAAATTGATTTTTTGGACTGTACCAAAAATGATTCAAAATGTCAATTGGATCGTGCCTCATGTTGAATAACCACTTTTTAAACCCTCAGAGTGACCAAAATTGCCATATTTACAGTTTTGCTTACTCAAAAGCTTCAATTTTGATCCGTTTTAGGCACAGAAATGACTTTAAACACACTTTTTTTAGTTGACAAAGTCATAATTCACATCCAACAGTCATTTACAGTCAAAAGATTAAATGTTAAAATTTCATCCATATTGACCATTTTGGGATCGTTCGACATGTCCGGAGTCATCGTTTTTCATCCGAAAATTGATTTTTTGGACTGTACCAAAAATGATTCAAAATGTCAATTGGATCGTGCCTCATGTTGAATAACCACTTTTTAAACCCTCACAGTGACCAAAATTGCCAATTTTACAGAGTTTTGCTTACTCAAAAGCTTCAATTTTGACCCGTTTCAGGCACAGAAATGACTTTAAACACACTTATTTTAGTTGACAAAGTCATTATTCACATCCAACAGTCATTTAGAGTCAAAAGATTAAATGTTAAAGTTTCATCCATATTGACCATTTTGGGATCGTTCGACATGTCCGGAGTCATCGTTTTTCATCCGAAAATTGATTTTTTGGACTGTACCAAAAATGATTCAAAATGTCAATTGGATCGTGCCTCATGTTGAATAACCACTTTTTAAACCCTCACAGTGACCAAAATTGCCATTTTTACAGAGTTTTGATTACTCAAAAGCTTCAATTTTGACCCGTTTCAGGCACGGAAATGACTTTAAACACACTTATTTTAGTTGACAAAGTCATTATTCACATCCAACAGTCATTTAGAGTCAAAAGATTTAGGGGCCGATCAGGATCGCGGACGGACTTGCGTCCGTCCGCGACCCCAGAGCAGGAGGGAACCTCCGCATGGCATGCGGAGTTCCCTCCTGTGCAATTAGTATGTGACCGCCACCCTGGCAGTCACATCCTCTATTTTTAACATTGCGGCGGGTGCAGCTTCAAGCTGCACCCGCGGCAATGTTAAAAATGCACGCATTGCTTTTGCATGCAGAAAGAGGCAGGCACCGTGCGGTGCCTGCCGCTTTCTGCATGCAAATGCAGGGGGGTACCATAGGTACCCCCCATGTGCACCCCCCACCCCCCCTTCACCTAGGGGGCCCGCAACGGGCCCTCGCAGTGAAGTTCCGTATGCTTTTCCACGGCGGGAAACGCGCCGCGGAAAAGCATAATTCACTGCCCATCCTAATATGGTGGACGGTGTCTGAGAGACACCGTCACCATATTAGAGCTTTTCCGCCGCGGTTGTAAGCCAACCGCGGCGGAAAAGCTGCGGACGGAAACCAGGACCCACCAGCCATCCTAATGTGGCGGTGGGTCCTTGGTCAGTCCGCTGCGGTTTTTCCGCATCCTCGGGGCAGGCGGTGGCATCCGCCGGCCCCGAGGACGCGGAAAAACCGCTATCCTGATCGGCCCCTAAATGTTAAAATTTCATCCATATTGACCATTTTGGGATCGTTCGACATGTCCGGAGTCATCGTTTTTCATCCGAAAATTGATTTTTTGGACTGTACCAAAAATGATTCAAAATGTCAATTGGATCGTGCCTCATGTTGAATAACCACTTTTTAAACCCTCACAGTGACCAAAATTGCCATTTTTACAGAGTTTTGATTACTCAAAAGCTTCAATTTTGACCCATTTCAGGCACAGAAATGACTTTAAACACACTTATTTTAGTTGACAAAGTCATAATTCACATCCAACAGTCATTTACAGTCAAAAGATTAAATGTTAAAATTTCATCCATATTGACCATTTTGGGATCGTTCGACATGTCCGGAGTCATCGTTTTTCATCCGAAAATTGATTTTTTGGACTGTACCAAAAATGATTCAAAATGTCAATTGGATCGTGCCTCATGTTGAATAACAACTTTTTAAACCCTCACAGTGACCAAAATTGCTAATTTTACAGAGTTTTGCTTACTCAAAAGCTTCAATTTTGACCCGTTTCAGGCACGGAAATGACTTTAAACACACTTATTTTAGTTGACAAAGTCATTATTCACATCCAACAGTCATTTAGAGTCAAAAGATTTAGGGGCCGATCAGGATCGCGGACGGACTTGCGTCCGTCCGCGACCCCAGAGCAGGAGGGAACCTCCGCATGGCATGCGGAGTTCCCTCCTGTGCAATTAGGATGTGACCGCCACCCTGGCGGTCACATCCTCTATTTTTAACATTGCGGCGGGTGCAGCTTCAAGCTGCACCCGCGGCAATGTTAAAAATGCACGCATTGCTTTTGCATGCAGAAAGAGGCAGGCACCGTGCGGTGCCTGCCGCTTTCTGCATGCAAATGCAGGGGGGTACCATAGGTACCCCCCATGTGCACCCCCCACCCCCCCTTCACCTAGGGGGCCCGCAACGGGCCCCCGCAGTGAAGTTCCGTATGCTTTTCCACGGCGGGAAACGCGCCGCGGAAAAGCATAATTCACTGCCCATCCTAATATGGTGGACGGTGTCTGAGAGACACCGTCACCATATTAGAGCTTTTCCGCCGCGGTTGTAAGCCAACCGCGGCGGAAAAGCTGCGGACGGAAACCAGGACCCACCAGCCATCCTAATGTGGCGGTGGGTCCTTGGTCAGTCCGCTGCGGTTTTTCCGCATCCTCGGGGCCGGCGGTGGCTTCCGCCGGCCCCGAGGATGCGGAAAAACCGCTATCCTGATCGGCCCCTAAATGTTAAAATTTCATCCATATTGACCATTTTGGGATCGTTCGACATGTCCGGAGTCATCGTTTTTCATCCGAAAATTGATTTTTTGGACTGTACCAAAAATGATTCAAAATGTCAATTGGATCGTGCCTCATGTTGAATAACCACTTTTTAAACCCTCACAGTGACCAAAATTGCCATTTTTACAGAGTTTTGATTACTCAAAAGCTTCAATTTTGACCCATTTCAGGCACAGAAATGACTTTAAACACACTTATTTTAGTTGACAAAGTCATAATTCACATCCAACAGTCATTTACAGTCAAAAGATTAAATGTTAAAATTTCATCCATATTGATCATTTTGGGATCGTTCAACATGTCCGGAGTCATCGTTTTTCATCCGAAAATTGATTTTTTGGACTGTACCAAAAATGATTCAAAATGTCAATTGGATCGTGCCTCATGTTGAATAACCACTTTTTAAACCCTCACAGTGACCAAAATTGCCATTTTTACAGAGTTTTGCTTACTCAAAAGCTTCAATTTTGACCCATTTCAGGCACAGAAATGACTTTAAACACACTTATTTTAGTTGACAAAGTCATAATTCACATCCAACAGTCATTTACAGTCAAAAGATTAAATGTTAAAATTTCATCCATATTGACCATTTTGGGATCGTTCGACATGTCCGGAGTCATCGTTTTTCATCCGAAAATTGATTTTTTGGACTGTACCAAAAATGATTCAAAATGTCAATTGGATCGTGCCTCATGTTGAATAACCACTTTTTAAACCCTCACAGTGACCAAAATTGCCAATTTTACAGAGTTTTGCTTACTCAAAAGCTTCAATTTTGACCCATTTCAGGCACAGAAATGACTTTAAACACACTTATTTTAGTTGACAAAGTCATAATTCACATCCAACAGTCCTTTAGAGTCAAAAGATTAAATGTTAAAATTTCATCATTATAGACCATTTTGGGAACGTTCGACAGGTCCGGAGTCATCGTTTTTCGTCTGAAAATTGATTTTTTGGACTGTACCAAAAATGATTCAAAATGTCAATTGGATCGTGCCTCATGTTGAATAACCACTTTTTAAACCCTCAGAGTGACCAAAATTGCCATATTTACAGTTTTGCTTACTCAAAAGCTTCAATTTTGATCCGTTTTAGGCACAGAAATGACTTTAAACACACTTTTTTTAGTTGACAAAGTCATAATTCACATCCAACAGTCATTTACAGTCAAAAGATTAAATGTTAAAATTTCATCCATATTGACCATTTTGGGATCGTTCGACATGTCCGGAGTCATCGTTTTTCATCCGAAAATTGATTTTTTGGACTGTACCAAAAATGATTCAAAATGTCAATTGGATCGTGCCTCATGTTGAATAACCACTTTTTAAACCCTCACAGTGACCAAAATTGCCATTTTTACAGAGTTTTGATTACTCAAAAGCTTCAATTTTGACCCATTTCAGGCACAGAAATGACTTTAAACACACTCATTTTAGTTGACAAAGTCATAATTCACATCCAACAGTCATTTACAGTCAAAAGATTAAATGTTAAAATTTCATCCATATTGACCATTTTGGGATCGTTCGACATGTCCGGAGTCATCGTTTTTCATCCGAAAATGGATTTTTTGGACTGTACCAAAAATGATTCAAAATGTCAATTGGATCGTGCCTCATGTTGAATAACCACTTTTTAAACCCTCACAGTGACGAAAAATTGCCATTTTTACAGAGTTTTGCTTACTCAAAAGCTTCAATTTTGATCCGTTTTAGGCACAGAAATGACTTTAAACACACTTATTTTAGTTGACAAAGTCATAATTCACATCCAACAGTCATTTACAGTCAAAAGATTAAATGTTAAAATTTCATCCATATTGACCATTTTGGGATCGTTCGACATGTCCGGAGTCATCGTTTTTCATCCGAAAATTGATTTTTTGGACTGTACCAAAAATGATTCAAAATGTCAATTGGATCGTGCCTCATGTTGAATAACCACTTTTTAAACCCTCACAGTGACCAAAATTGCCAATTTTACAGAGTTTTGCTTACTCAAAAGCTTCAATTTTGACCCATTTCAGGCACAGAAATGACTTTAAACACACTTATTTTAGTTGACAAAGTCATAATTCACATCCAACAGTCATTTAGAGTCAAAAGATTAAATGTTAAAATTTCATCCATATTGACCATTTTGGGATCGTTCGACATGTCCGGAGTCATTGTTTTTCATCCGAAAATTGATTTTTTGGACTGTACCAAAAATGATTCAAAATGTCAATTGGATCGTGCCTCATGTTGAATAACCACTTTTTAAACCCTCACAGTGACCAAAATTGCCAATTTTACAGAGTTTTGCTTACTCAAAAGCTTCAATTTTGACCCATTTCAGGCACAGAAAATGACTTTAAACACACTTATTTTAGTTGACAAAGTCATAATTCACATCCAACAGTCATTTAGAGTCAAAAGATTAAATGTTAAAATTTCATCATTATAGACCATTTTGGGAACGTTCGACAGGTCCGGAGTCATCGTTTTTCGTCTGAAAATTGATTTTTTGGACTGTACCAAAAATGATTCAAAATGTCAATTGGATCGTGCCTCATGTTGAATAACCACTTTTTAAACCCTCACAGTGACCAAAATTGCCATTTTTACAGAGTTTTGATTACTCAAAAGCTTCAATTTTGACCCATTTCAGGCACAGAAATGACTTTAAACACACTTATTTTAGTTGACAAAGTCATAATTCACATCCAACAGTCATTTACAGTCAAAAGATTAAATGTTAAAATTTCATCCATATTGACCATTTTGGGATCGTTCGACATGTCCGGAGTCATCGTTTTTCATCCGAAAATTGATTTTTTGGACTGTACCAAAAATGATTCAAAATGTCAATTGGATCGTGCCTCATGTTGAATAACCACTTTTTAAACCCTCACAGTGACCAAAATTGCCATTTTTACAGAGTTTTGATTACTCAAAAGCTTCAATTTTTACCCCTTTGAGGCACAGAAATGACTTTAAACACACTTATTTTAGTTGACAAAGTCATAATTCACATCCAACAGTCATTTACAGTCAAAAGATTAAATGTTAAAATTTCATCCATATTGACCATTTTGGGATCGTTCGACATGTCCGGAGTCATCGTTTTTCATCCGAAAATTGATTTTTTGAACTGTACCAAAAATGATTCAAAATGTCAATTGGATCGTGCCTCATGTTGAATAACCACTTTTTAAACCCTCACAGTGACCAAAATTGCCAATTTTACAGAGTTTTGCTTACTCAAAAGCTTCAATTTTGATCCGTTTTAGGCACAGAAATGACTTTAAACACACTTATTTTAGTTGACAAAGTCATAATTCACATCCAACAGTCATTTACAGTCAAAAGATTAAATGTTAAAATTTCATCCATATTGACCATTTTGGGATCGTTTGACATGTCCGGAGTCATCGTTTTTCATCCGAAAATTGATTTTTTGAACTGTACCAAAAATGATTCAAAATGTCAATTGGATCGTGCCTCATGTTGAATAACCACTTTTTAAACCCTCACAGTGACCAAAATTGCCATTTTTACAGAGTTTTGCTTACTCAAAAGCTTCAATTTTGACCCATTTCAGGCACAGAAATGACTTTAAACACACTTATTTTAGTTGACAAAGTCATAATTCACATCCAACAGTCATTTACAGTCAAAAGATTAAATGTTAAAATTTCATCCATATTGACCATTTTGGGATCGTTCGACATGTCCGGAGTCATCGTTTTTCATCCGAAAATTGATTTTTTGGACTGTACCAAAAATTATTCAAAATGTCAATTGGATCGTGCCTCATGTTGAATAACCACTTTTTAAACCCTCACAGTGACCAAAATTGCCAATTTTACAGAGTTTTGCTTACTCAAAAGCTTCAATTTTGACCCATTTCAGGCACAGAAATGACTTTAAACACACTTATTTTAGTTGACAAAGTCATAATTCACATCCAACAGTCATTTAGAGTCAAAAGATTAAATGTTAAAATTTCATCATTATAGACCATTTTGGGAACGTTCGACAGGTCCGGAGTCATCGTTTTTCGTCTGAAAATTGATTTTTTGGACTGTACCAAAAATGATTCAAAATGTCAATTGGATCGTGCCTCATGTTGAATAACCACTTTTTAAACCCTCAGAGTGACCAAAATTGCCATTTTTACAGAGTTTTGATTACTCAAAAGCTTCAATTTTGATCCGTTTTAGGCACAGAAATGACTTTAAACACACTTATTTTAGTTGACAAAGTCATAATTCACATCCAACAGTCATTTACAGTCAAAAGATTAAATGTTAAAATTTCATCCATATTGACCATTTTGGGATCGTTCGACATGTCCGGAGTCATCGTTTTTCATCCGAAAATTGATTTTTTGGACTGTACCAAAAATGATTCAAAATGTCAATTGGATCGTGCCTCATGTTGAATAACAACTTTTTAAACCCTCACAGTGACCAAAATTGCTAATTTTACAGAGTTTTGCTTACTCAAAAGCTTCAATTTTGACCCGTTTCAGGCACAGAAATGACTTTAAACACACTTATTTTAGTTGACAAAGTCATTATTCACATCCAACAGTCATTTAGAGTCAAAAGATTAAATGTTAAAATTTCATCCATATTGACCATTTTGGGATCGTTCGACATGTCCGGAGTCATCGTTTTTCATCCGAAAATTGATTTTTTGGACTGTACCAAAAAGGATTCAAAATGTCAATTGGATCGTGCCTCATGTTGAATAACCACTTTTTAAACCCTCACAGTGACCAAAATTGCCATTTTTACAGAGTTTTGATTACTCAAAAGCTTCAATTTTGACCCATTTCAGGCACAGAAATGACTTTAAACACACTTATTTTAGTTGACAAAGTCATAATTCACATCCAACAGTCATTTACAGTCAAAAGATTAAATGTTAAAATTTCATCCATATTGACCATTTTGGGATCGTTCGACATGTCCGGAGTCATCGTTTTTCATCCGAAAATTGATTTTTTGGACTGTACCAAAAATGATTCAAAATGTCAATTGGATCGTGCCTCATGTTGAATAACCACTTTTTAAACCCTCACAGTGACCAAAATTGCCATTTTTACAGAGTTTTGCTTACTCAAAAGCTTCAATTTTGACCCATTTCAGGCACAGAAATGACTTTAAACACACTTATGTTAGTTGACAAAGTCATAATTCACATCCAACAGTCATTTACAGTCAAAAGATTAAATGTTAAAATTTCATCCATATTGACCATTTTGGGATCGTTCGACATGTCCGGAGTCATCGTTTTTCATGCGAAAATTGATTTTTTGGACTGTACCAAAAATGATTCAAAATGTCAATTGGATCGTGCCTCATGTTGAATAACCACTTTTTAAACCCTCACAGTGACCAAAATTGCCAATTTTACAGAGTTTTGCTTACTCAAAAGCTTCAATTTTGACCCATTTCAGGCACAGAAATGACTTTAAACACACTTATTTTAGTTGACAAAGTCATAATTCACATCCAACAGTCATTTAGAGTCAAAAGATTAAATGTTAAAATTTCATCATTATAGACCATTTTGGGAACGTTCGACAGGTCCGGAGTCATCGTTTTTCGTCTGAAAATTGATTTTTTGGACTGTACCAAAAATGATTCAAAATGTCAATTGGATCGTGCCTCATGTTGAATAACCACTTTTTAAACCCTCACAGTGACGAAAAATTGCCATTTTTACAGAGTTTTGCTTACTCAAAAGCTTCAATTTTGATCCGTTTTAGGCACAGAAATGACTTTAACACACTTATTTTAGTTGACAAAGTCATAATTCACATCCAACAGTCATTTACAGTCAAAAGATTAAATGTTAAAATTTCATCCACATTGACCATTTTGGGATCGTTCGACATGTCCGGAGTCATCGTTTTTCATCCGAAAATTGATTTTTTGGACTGTACCAAAAATGATTCAAAATGTCAATTGGATCGTGCCTCATGTTGAATAACCACTTTTTAAACCCTCACAGTGACCAAAATTGCCATTTTTACAGAGTTTTGATTACTCAAAAGCTTCAATTTTGACCCATTTCAGGCACAGAAATGACTTTAAACACACTTATTTTAGTTGACAAAGTCATAATTCACATCCAACAGTCATTTAGAGTCAAAAGATTAAATGTTAAAATGTCATCATTATAGACCATTTTGGGAACCTTCGACAGGTCCGGAGTCATCGTTTTTCGTCTGAAAATTGATTTTTTGGACTGTACCAAAAATGATTCAAAATGTCAATTGGATCGTGCCTCATGATGAATAACCACTTTTTAAACCCTCACAGTGACCAAAATTAACATTTTTACAGAGTTTTGCTTACTCAAAAGCTTCAATTTTGACCCGTTTCAGGCACAGAAATGACTTTAAACACACTTATTTTAGTTGACAAAGTCATTATTCACATCCAACAGTCATTTAGAGTCAAAAGATTAAATGTTAAAATTTCATCCATATTGACCATTTTGGGATCGTTCGACATGTCCGGAGAAATCGTTTTTCATCCGAAAATTGATTTTTTGGACTGTACCAAAAATGATTCAAAATGTCAATTGGATCGTGCCTCATGTTGAATAACCACTTTTTAAACCCTCACAGTGACCAAAATTGCCATTTTTACAGAGTTTTGATTACTCAAAAGCTTCAATTTTGATCCGTTTTAGGCACAGAAATGACTTTAAACACACTTATTTTAGTTGACAAAGTCATAATTCACATCCAACAGTCATTTACAGTCAAAAGATTAAATGTTAAAATTTCATCCATATTGACCATTTTGGGATCGTTCGACATGTCCGGAGTCATCGTTTTTCATCCGAAAATTGATTTTTTGGACTGTACCAAAAATGATTCAAAATGTCAATTGGATCGTGCCTCATGTTGAATAACAACTTTTTAAACCCTCACAGTGACCAAAATTGCTAATTTTACAGAGTTTTGCTTACTCAAAAGCTTCAATTTTGACCCGTTTCAGGCACAGAAATGACTTTAAACACACTTATTTTAGTTGACAAAGTCATTATTCACATCCAACAGTCATTTAGAGTCAAAAGATTAAATGTTAAAATTTCATCCATATTGACCATTTTGGGATCGTTCGACATGTCCGGAGTCATCGTTTTTCATCCGAAAATTGATTTTTTGGACTGTACCAAAAAGGATTCAAAATGTCAATTGGATCGTGCCTCATGTTGAATAACCACTTTTTAAACCCTCACAGTGACCAAAATTGCCATTTTTACAGAGTTTTGATTACTCAAAAGCTTCAATTTTGACCCATTTCAGGCACAGAAATGACTTTAAACACACTTATTTTAGTTGACAAAGTCATAATTCACATCCAACAGTCATTTACAGTCAAAAGATTAAATGTTAAAATTTCATCCATATTGACCATTTTGGGATCGTTCGACATGTCCGGAGTCATCGTTTTTCATCCGAAAATGGATTTTTTGGACTGTACCAAAAATGATTCAAAATGTCAATTGGATCGTGCCTCATGTTGAATAACCACTTTTTAAACCCTCACAGTGACCAAAATTGCCATTTTTACAGAGTTTTGATTACTCAAAAGCTTCAATTTTGATCCGTTTTAGGCACAGAAATGACTTTAAACACACTTATTTTAGTTGACAAAGTCATAATTCACATCCAACAGTCATTTACAGTCAAAAGATTAAATGTTAAAATTTCATCCATATTGACCATTTTGGGATCGTTCGACATGTTCGGAGTCATCGTTTTTCATCCGAAAATTGATTTTTTGGACTGTACCAAAAATGATTCAAAATGTCAATTGGATCGTGCCTCATGTTGAATAACAACTTTTTAAACCCTCACAGTGACCAAAATTGCTAATTTTACAGAGTTTTGCTTACTCAAAAGCTTCAATTTTGACCCGTTTCAGGCACAGAAATGACTTTAAACACACTTATTTTAGTTGACAAAGTCATTATTCACATCCAACAGTCATTTAGAGTCAAAAGATTAAATGTTAAAATTTCATCCATATTGACCATTTTGGGATCGTTCGACATGTCCGGAGTCATCGTTTTTCATCCGAAAATTGATTTTTTGGACTGTACCAAAAAGGATTCAAAATGTCAATTGGATCGTGCCTCATGTTGAATAACCACTTTTTAAACCCTCACAGTGACCAAAATTGCCATTTTTACAGAGTTTTGATTACTCAAAAGCTTCAATTTTGACCCATTTCAGGCACAGAAATGACTTTAAACACACTTATTTTAGTTGACAAAGTCATAATTCACATCCAACAGTCATTTACAGTCAAAAGATTAAATGTTAAAATTTCATCCATATTGACCATTTTGGGATCGTTCGACATGTCCGGAGTCATCGTTTTTCATCCGAAAATGGATTTTTTGGACTGTACCAAAAATGATTCAAAATGTCAATTGGATCGTGCCTCATGTTGAATAACCACTTTTTAAACCCTCACAGTGACCAAAATTGCCATTTTTACAGAGTTTTGATTACTCAAAAGCTTCAATTTTTACCCCTTTGAGGCACAGAAATGACTTTAAACACACTTATTTTAGTTGACAAAGTCATAATTCACATCCAACAGTCATTTACAGTCAAAAGATTAAATGTTAAAATTTCATTCATATTGACCATTTTGGGATCGTTCGACATGTCCGGAGTCATCGTTTTTCATCCGAAAATTGATTTTTTGAACTGTACCAAAAATGATTCAAAATGTCAATTGGATCGTGCCTCATGTTGAATAACCACTTTTTAAACCCTCACAGTGACCAAAATTGCCAATTTTACAGAGTTTTGCTTACTCAAAAGCTTCAATTTTGATCCGTTTTAGGCACAGAAATGACTTTAAACACACTTATTTTAGTTGACAAAGTCATAATTCACATCCAACAGTCATTTACAGTCAAAAGATTAAATGTTAAAATTTCATCCATATTGACCATTTTGGGATCGTTTGACATGTCCGGAGTCATCATTTTTCATCCGAAAATTGATTTTTTGAACTGTACCAAAAATGATTCAAAATGTCAATTGGATCGTGCCTCATGTTGAATAACCACTTTTTAAACCCTCACAGTGACCAAAATTGCCATTTTTACAGAGTTTTGCTTACTCAAAAGCTTCAATTTTGACCCATTTCAGGCACAGAAATGACTTTAAACACACTTATTTTAGTTGACAAAGTCATAATTCACATCCAACAGTCATTTACAGTCAAAAGATTAAATGTTAAAATTTCATCCATATTGACCATTTTGGGATCGTTTGACATGTCCGGAGTCATCATTTTTCATCCGAAAATTGATTTTTTGAACTGTACCAAAAATGATTCAAAATGTCAATTGGATCGTGCCTCATGTTGAATAACCACTTTTTAAACCCTCGCAGTGACCAAAATTGCCAATTTGACAGAGTTTTGCTTACTCAAAAGCTTCAATTTTGACCCATTTCAGGCACAGAAATGACTTTAAACACACTTATTTTAGTTGACAAAGTCATAATTCACATCCAACAGTCATTTAGAGTCAAAAGATTAAATGTTAAAATTTCATCATTATAGACCATTTTGGGAACGTTCGACAGGTCCGGAGTCATCGTTTTTCGTCTGAAAATTGATTTTTTGGACTGTACCAAAAATGATTCAAAATGTCAATTGGATCGTGCCTCATGTTGAATAACCACTTTTTAAACCCTCAGAGTGACCAAAATTGCCATTTTTACAGAGTTTTGCTTACTCAAAAGCTTCAATTTTGATCCGTTTTAGGCACAGAAATGACTTTAAACACACTTATTTTAGTTGACAAAGTCATAATTCACATCCAACAGTCATTTACAGTCAAAAGATTAAATGTTAAAATTTCATCCATATTGACCATTTTGGGATCGTTCGACATGTCCGGAGTCATCGTTTTTCATCCGAAAATTGATTTTTTGGACTGTACCAAAAATGATTCAAAATGTCAATTGGATCGTGCCTCATGTTGAATAACAACTTTTTAAACCCTCACAGTGACCAAAATTGCTAATTTTACAGAGTTTTGCTTACTCAAAAGCTTCAATTTTGACCCGTTTCAGGCACGGAAATGACTTTAAACACACTTATTTTAGTTGACAAAGTCATTATTCACATCCAACAGTCATTTAGAGTCAAAAGATTTAGGGGCCGATCAGGATCGCGGACGGACTTGCGTCCGTCCGCGACCCCAGAGCAGGAGGGAACCTCCGCATGGCATGCGGAGTTCCCTCCTGTGCAATTAGGATGTGACCGCCACCCTGGCGGTCACATCCTCTATTTTTAACATTGCGGCGGGTGCAGCTTCAAGCTGCACCCGCGGCAATGTTAAAAATGCACGCATTGCTTTTGCATGCAGAAAGAGGCAGGCACCGTGCGGTGCCTGCCGCTTTCTGCATGCAAATGCAGGGGGGTACCATAGGTACCCCCCATGTGCACCCCCCACCCCCCCTTCACCTAGGGGGCCCGCAACGGGCCCCCGCAGTGAAGTTCCGTATGCTTTTCCACGGCGGGAAACGCGCCGCGGAAAAGCATAATTCACTGCCCATCCTAATATGGTGGACGGTGTCTGAGAGACACCGTCACCATATTAGAGCTTTTCCGCCGCGGTTGTAAGCCAACCGCGGCGGAAAAGCTGCGGACGGAAACCAGGACCCACCAGCCATCCTAATGTGGCGGTGGGTCCTTGGTCAGTCCGCTGCGGTTTTTCCGCATCCTCGGGGCCGGCGGTGGCTTCCGCCGGCCCCGAGGACGCGGAAAAACCGCTATCCTGATCGGCCCCTAAATGTTAAAATTTCATCCATATTGACCATTTTGGGATCGTTCGACATGTCCGGAGTCATCGTTTTTCATCCGAAAATTGATTTTTTGGACTGTACCAAAAATGATTCAAAATGTCAATTGGATCGTGCCTCATGTTGAATAACCACTTTTTAAACCCTCACAGTGACCAAAATTGCCATTTTTACAGAGTTTTGATTACTCAAAAGCTTCAATTTTGACCCATTTCAGGCACAGAAATGACTTTAAACACACTTATTTTAGTTGACAAAGTCATAATTCACATCCAACAGTCATTTACAGTCAAAAGATTAAATGTTAAAATTTCATCCATATTGACCATTTTGGGATCGTTCGACATGTCCGGAGTCATCGTTTTTCATCCGAAAATTGATTTTTTGGACTGTACCAAAAATGATTCAAAATGTCAATTGGATCGTGCCTCATGTTGAATAACAACTTTTTAAACCCTCACAGTGACCAAAATTGCTAATTTTACAGAGTTTTGCTTACTCAAAAGCTTCAATTTTGACCCGTTTCAGGCACGGAAATGACTTTAAACACACTTATTTTAGTTGACAAAGTCATTATTCACATCCAACAGTCATTTAGAGTCAAAAGATTTAGGGGCCGATCAGGATCGCGGACGGACTTGCGTCCGTCCGCGACCCCAGAGCAGGAGGGAACCTCCGCATGGCATGCGGAGTCCCTCCTGTGCAATTAGGATGTGACCGCCACCCTGGCGGTCACATCCTCTATTTTTAACATTGCGGCGGGTGCAGCTTCAAGCTGCACCCGCGGCAATGTTAAAAATGCACGCATTGCTTTTGCATGCAGAAAGAGGCAGGCACCGTGCGGTGCCTGCCGCTTTCTGCATGCAAATGCAGGGGGGTACCATAGGTACCCCCCATGTGCACCCCCCACCCCCCCTTCACCTAGGGGGCCCGCAACGGGCCCCCGCAGTGAAGTTCCGTATGCTTTTCCACGGCGGGAAACGCGCCGCGGAAAAGCATAATTCACTGCCCATCCTAATATGGTGGACGGTGTCTGAGAGACACCGTCACCATATTAGAGCTTTTCCGCCGTGGTTGTAAGCCAACCGCGGCGGAAAAGCTGCGGACGGAAACCAGGACCCACCAGCCATCCTAATGTGGCGGTGGGTCCTTGGTCAGTCCGCTGCGGTTTTTCCGCATCCTCGGGGCCGGCGGTGGCTTCCGCCGGCCCCGAGGATGCGGAAAAACCGCTATCCTGATCGGCCCCTAAATGTTAAAATTTCATCCATATTGACCATTTTGGGATCGTTCGACATGTCCGGAGTCATCGTTTTTCATCCGAAAATTGATTTTTTGGACTGTACCAAAAATGATTCAAAATGTCAATTGGATCGTGCCTCATGTTGAATAACCACTTTTTAAACCCTCACAGTGACCAAAATTGCCATTTTTACAGAGTTTTGATTACTCAAAAGCTTCAATTTTGACCCATTTCAGGCACAGAAATGACTTTAAACACACTTATTTTAGTTGACAAAGTCATAATTCACATCCAACAGTCATTTACAGTCAAAAGATTAAATGTTAAAATTTCATCCATATTGATCATTTTGGGATCGTTCAACATGTCCGGAGTGATCGTTTTTCATCCGAAAATTGATTTTTTGGACTGTACCAAAAATGATTCAAAATGTCAATTGGATCGTGCCTCATGTTGAATAACCACTTTTTAAACCCTCACAGTGACCAAAATTGCCATTTTTACAGAGTTTTGCTTACTCAAAAGCTTCAATTTTGACCCATTTCAGGCACAGAAATGACTTTAAACACACTTATTTTAGTTGACAAAGTCATAATTCACATCCAACAGTCATTTACAGTCAAAAGATTAAATGTTAAAATTTCATCCATATTGACCATTTTGGGATCGTTCGACATGTCCGGAGTCATCGTTTTTCATGCGAAAATTGATTTTTTGGACTGTACCAAAAATGATTCAAAATGTCAATTGGATCGTGCCTCATGTTGAATAACCACTTTTTAAACCCTCACAGTGACCAAAATTGCCAATTTTACAGAGTTTTGCTTACTCAAAAGCTTCAATTTTGACCCATTTCAGGCACAGAAATGACTTTAAACACACTTATTTTAGTTGACAAAGTCATAATTCACATCCAACAGTCATTTAGAGTCAAAAGATTAAATGTTAAAATTTCATCATTATAGACCATTTTGGGAACGTTCGACAGGTCCGGAGTCATCGTTTTTCGTCTGAAAATTGATTTTTTGGACTGTACCAAAAATGATTCAAAATGTCAATTGGATCGTGCCTCATGTTGAATAACCACTTTTTAAACCCTCAGAGTGACCAAAATTGCCATTTTTACAGAGTTTTGCTTACTCAAAAGCTTCAATTTTGATCCGTTTTAGGCACAGAAATGACTTTAAACACACTTATTTTAGTTGACAAAGTCATAATTCACATCCAACAGTCATTTACAGTCAAAAGATTAAATGTTAAAATTTCATCCATATTGACCATTTTGGGATCGTTCGACATGTCCGGAGTCATCGTTTTTCATCCGAAAATTGATTTTTTGGACTGTACCAAAAATGATTCAAAATGTCAATTGGATCGTGCCTCATGTTGAATAACCACTTTTTAAACCCTCACAGTGACCAAAATTGCCAATTTTACAGAGTTTTGCTTACTCAAAAGCTTCAATTTTGACCCATTTCAGGCACAGAAATGACTTTAAACACACTTATTTTAGTTGACAAAGTCATAATTCACATCCAACAGTCCTTTAGAGTCAAAAGATTAAATGTTAAAATTTCATCATTATAGACCATTTTGGGAACGTTCGACAGGTCCGGAGTCATCGTTTTTCGTCTGAAAATTGATTTTTTGGACTGTACCAAAAATGATTCAAAATGTCAATTGGATCGTGCCTCATGTTGAATAACCACTTTTTAAACCCTCAGAGTGACCAAAATTGCCATATTTACAGTTTTGCTTACTCAAAAGCTTCAATTTTGATCCGTTTTAGGCACAGAAATGACTTTAAACACACTTTTTTTAGTTGACAAAGTCATAATTCACATCCAACAGTCATTTACAGTCAAAAGATTAAATGTTAAAATTTCATCCATATTGACCATTTTGGGATCGTTCGACATGTCCGGAGTCATCGTTTTTCATCCGAAAATTGATTTTTTGGACTGTACCAAAAATGATTCAAAATGTCAATTGGATCGTGCCTCATGTTGAATAACCACTTTTTAAACCCTCACAGTGACCAAAATTGCCAATTTTACAGAGTTTTGCTTACTCAAAAGCTTCAATTTTGACCCGTTTCAGGCACAGAAATGACTTTAAACACACTTATTTTAGTTGACAAAGTCATTATTCACATCCAACAGTCATTTAGAGTCAAAAGATTTAGGGGCCGATCAGGATCGCGGACGGACTTGCGTCCGTCCGCGACCCCAGAGCAGGAGGGAACCTCCGCATGGCATGCGGAGTTCCCTCCTGTGCAATTAGGATGTGACCGCCACCCTGGCGGTCACATCCTCTATTTTTAACATTGCGGCGGGTGCAGCTTCAAGCTGCACCCGCGGCAATGTTAAAAATGCACGCATTGCTTTTGCATGCAGAAAGAGGCAGGCACCGTGCGGTGCCTGCCGCTTTCTGCATGCAAATGCAGGGGGGTACCATAGGTACCCCCCATGTGCACCCCCCACCCCCCCTTCACCTAGGGGGCCCGCAACGGGCCCCCGCAGTGAAGTTCCGTATGCTTTTCCACGGCGGGAAACGCGCCGCGGAAAAGCATAATTCACTGCCCATCCTAATATGGTGGACGGTGTCTGAGAGACACCGTCACCATATTAGAGCTTTTCCGCCGCGGTTGTAAGCCAACCGCGGCGGAAAAGCTGCGGACGGAAACCAGGACCCACCAGCCATCCTAATGTGGCGGTGGGTCCTTGGTCAGTCCGCTGCGGTTTTTCCGCATCCTCGGGGCCGGCGGTGGCTTCCGCCGGCCCCGAGGATGCGGAAAAACCGCTATCCTGATCGGCCCCTAAATGTTAAAATTTCATCCATATTGACCATTTTGGGATCGTTCGACATGTCCGGAGTCATCGTTTTTCATCCGAAAATTGATTTTTTGGACTGTACCAAAAATGATTCAAAATGTCAATTGGATCGTGCCTCATGTTGAATAACCACTTTTTAAACCCTCACAGTGACCAAAATTGCCATTTTTACAGAGTTTTGATTACTCAAAAGCTTCAATTTTGACCCATTTCAGGCACAGAAATGACTTTAAACACACTTATTTTAGTTGACAAAGTCATAATTCACATCCAACAGTCATTTACAGTCAAAAGATTAAATGTTAAAATTTCATCCATATTGATCATTTTGGGATCGTTCAACATGTCCGGAGTCATCGTTTTTCATCCGAAAATTGATTTTTTGGACTGTACCAAAAATGATTCAAAATGTCAATTGGATCGTGCCTCATGTTGAATAACCACTTTTTAAACCCTCACAGTGACCAAAATTGCCATTTTTACAGAGTTTTGCTTACTCAAAAGCTTCAATTTTGACCCATTTCAGGCACAGAAATGACTTTAAACACACTTATTTTAGTTGACAAAGTCATAATTCACATCCAACAGTCATTTACAGTCAAAAGATTAAATGTTAAAATTTCATCCATATTGACCATTTTGGGATCGTTCGACATGTCCGGAGTCATCGTTTTTCATGCGAAAATTGATTTTTTGGACTGTACCAAAAATGATTCAAAATGTCAATTGGATCGTGCCTCATGTTGAATAACCACTTTTTAAACCCTCACAGTGACCAAAATTGCCAATTTTACAGAGTTTTGCTTACTCAAAAGCTTCAATTTCGACCCATTTCAGGCACAGAAATGACTTTAAACACACTTATTTTAGTTGACAAAGTCATAATTCACATCCAACAGTCATTTAGAGTCAAAAGATTAAATGTTAAAATTTCATCATTATAGACCATTTTGGGAACGTTCGACAGGTCCGGAGTCATCGTTTTTCGTCTGAAAATTGATTTTTTGGACTGTACCAAAAATGATTCAAAATGTCAATTGGATCGTGCCTCATGTTGAATAACCACTTTTTAAACCGTCAGAGTGACCAAAATTGCCATATTTACAGAGTTTTGCTTACTCAAAAGCTTCAATTTTGATCCGTTTTAGGCACAGAAATGACTTTAAACACACTTTTTTTAGTTGACAAAGTCATAATTCACATCCAACAGTCATTTACAGTCAAAAGATTAAATGTTAAAATTTCATCCATATTGACCATTTTGGGATCGTTCGACATGTCCGGAGTCATCGTTTTTCATCCGAAAATTGATTTTTTGGACTGTACCAAAAATGATTCAAAATGTCAATTGGATCGTGCCTCATGTTGAATAACCACTTTTTAAACCCTCACAGTGACCAAAATTGCCATTTTTACAGAGTTTTGATTACTCAAAAGCTTCAATTTTGACCCATTTCAGGCACAGAAATGACTTTAAACACACTCATTTTAGTTGACAAAGTCATAATTCACATCCAACAGTCATTTACAGTCAAAAGATTAAATGTTAAAATTTCATCCATATTGACCATTTTGGGATCGTTCGACATGTCCGGAGTCATCGTTTTTCATCCGAAAATGGATTTTTTGGACTGTACCAAAAATGATTCAAAATGTCAATTGGATCGTGCCTCATGTTGAATAACCACTTTTTAAACCCTCACAGTGACGAAAAATTGCCATTTTTACAGAGTTTTGCTTACTCAAAAGCTTCAATTTTGATCCGTTTTAGGCACAGAAATGACTTTAAACACACTTATTTTAGTTGACAAAGTCATAATTCACATCCAACAGTCATTTACAGTCAAAAGATTAAATGTTAAAATTTCATCCATATTGACCATTTTGGGATCGTTCGACATGTCCGGAGTCATCGTTTTTCATCCGAAAATTGATTTTTTGGACTGTACCAAAAATGATTCAAAATGTCAATTGGATCGTGCCTCATGTTGAATAACCACTTTTTAAACCCTCACAGTGACCAAAATTGCCAATTTTACAGAGTTTTGCTTACTCAAAAGCTTCAATTTTGACCCATTTCAGGCACAGAAATGACTTTAAACACACTTATTTTAGTTGACAAAGTCATAATTCACATCCAACAGTCATTTAGAGTCAAAAGATTAAATGTTAAAATTTCATCCATATTGACCATTTTGGGATCGTTCGACATGTCCGGAGTCATTGTTTTTCATCCAAAAATTGATTTTTTGGACTGTACCAAAAATGATTCAAAATGTCAATTGGATCGTGCCTCATGTTGAATAACCACTTTTTAAACCCTCACAGTGACCAAAATTGCCAATTTTACAGAGTTTTGCTTACTCAAAAGCTTCAATTTTGACCCATTTCAGGCACAGAAAATGACTTTAAACACACTTATTTTAGTTGACAAAGTCATAATTCACATCCAACAGTCATTTAGAGTCAAAAGATTAAATGTTAAAATTTCATCATTATAGACCATTTTGGGAACGTTCGACAGGTCCGGAGTCATCGTTTTTCGTCTGAAAATTGATTTTTTGGACTGTACCAAAAATGATTCAAAATGTCAATTGGATCGTGCCTCATGTTGAATAACCACTTTTTAAACCCTCACAGTGACCAAAATTGCCATTTTTACAGAGTTTTGATTACTCAAAAGCTTCAATTTTGACCCATTTCAGGCACAGAAATGACTTTAAACACACTTATTTTAGTTGACAAAGTCATAATTCACATCCAACAGTCATTTACAGTCAAAAGATTAAATGTTAAAATTTCATCCATATTGACCATTTTGGGATCGTTCGACATGTCCGGAGTCATCGTTTTTCATCCGAAAATTGATTTTTTGGACTGTACCAAAAATGATTCAAAATGTCAATTGGATCGTGCCTCATGTTGAATAACCACTTTTTAAACCCTCACAGTGACCAAAATTGCCATTTTTACAGAGTTTTGATTACTCAAAAGCTTCAATTTTTACCCCTTTGAGGCACAGAAATGACTTTAAACACACTTATTTTAGTTGACAAAGTCATAATTCACATCCAACAGTCATTTACAGTCAAAAGATTAAATGTTAAAATTTCATCCATATTGACCATTTTGGGATCGTTCGACATGTCCGGAGTCATCGTTTTTCATCCGAAAATTGATTTTTTGAACTGTACCAAAAATGATTCAAAATGTCAATTGGATCGTGCCTCATGTTGAATAACCACTTTTTAAACCCTCACAGTGACCAAAATTGCCAATTTTACAGAGTTTTGCTTACTCAAAAGCTTCAATTTTGATCCGTTTTAGGCACAGAAATGACTTTAAACACACTTATTTTAGTTGACAAAGTCATAATTCACATCCAACAGTCATTTACAGTCAAAAGATTAAATGTTAAAATTTCATCCATATTGACCATTTTGGGATCGTTTGACATGTCCGGAGTCATCGTTTTTCATCCGAAAATTGATTTTTTGAACTGTACCAAAAATGATTCAAAATGTCAATTGGATCGTGCCTCATGTTGAATAACCACTTTTTAAACCCTCACAGTGACCAAAATTGCCATTTTTACAGAGTTTTGCTTACTCAAAAGCTTCAATTTTGACCCATTTCAGGCACAGAAATGACTTTAAACACACTTATTTTAGTTGACAAAGTCATAATTCACATCCAACAGTCATTTACAGTCAAAAGATTAAATGTTAAAATTTCATCCATATTGACCATTTTGGGATCGTTCGACATGTCCGGAGTCATCGTTTTTCATCCGAAAATTGATTTTTTGGACTGTACCAAAAATTATTCAAAATGTCAATTGGATCGTGCCTCATGTTGAATAACCACTTTTTAAACCCTCACAGTGACCAAAATTGCCAATTTTACAGAGTTTTGCTTACTCAAAAGCTTCAATTTTGACCCATTTCAGGCACAGAAATGACTTTAAACACACTTATTTTAGTTGACAAAGTCATAATTCACATCCAACAGTCATTTAGAGTCAAAAGATTAAATGTTAAAATTTCATCATTATAGACCATTTTGGGAACGTTCGACAGGTCCGGAGTCATCGTTTTTCGTCTGAAAATTGATTTTTTGGACTGTACCAAAAATGATTCAAAATGTCAATTGGATCGTGCCTCATGTTGAATAACCACTTTTTAAACCCTCAGAGTGACCAAAATTGCCATTTTTACAGAGTTTTGATTACTCAAAAGCTTCAATTTTGATCCGTTTTAGGCACAGAAATGACTTTAAACACACTTATTTTAGTTGACAAAGTCATAATTCACATCCAACAGTCATTTACAGTCAAAAGATTAAATGTTAAAATTTCATCCATATTGACCATTTTGGGATCGTTCGACATGTCCGGAGTCATCGTTTTTCATCCGAAAATTGATTTTTTGGACTGTACCAAAAATGATTCAAAATGTCAATTGGATCGTGCCTCATGTTGAATAACAACTTTTTAAACCCTCACAGTGACCAAAATTGCTAATTTTACAGAGTTTTGCTTACTCAAAAGCTTCAATTTTGACCCGTTTCAGGCACAGAAATGACTTTAAACACACTTATTTTAGTTGACAAAGTCATTATTCACATCCAACAGTCATTTAGAGTCAAAAGATTAAATGTTAAAATTTCATCCATATTGACCATTTTGGGATCGTTCGACATGTCCGGAGTCATCGTTTTTCATCCGAAAATTGATTTTTTGGACTGTACCAAAAAGGATTCAAAATGTCAATTGGATCGTGCCTCATGTTGAATAACCACTTTTTAAACCCTCACAGTGACCAAAATTGCCATTTTTACAGAGTTTTGATTACTCAAAAGCTTCAATTTTGACCCATTTCAGGCACAGAAATGACTTTAAACACACTTATTTTAGTTGACAAAGTCATAATTCACATCCAACAGTCATTTACAGTCAAAAGATTAAATGTTAAAATTTCATCCATATTGACCATTTTGGGATCGTTCGACATGTCCGGAGTCATCGTTTTTCATCCGAAAATTGATTTTTTGGACTGTACCAAAAATGATTCAAAATGTCAATTGGATCGTGCCTCATGTTGAATAACCACTTTTTAAACCCTCACAGTGACCAAAATTGCCATTTTTACAGAGTTTTGCTTACTCAAAAGCTTCAATTTTGACCCATTTCAGGCACAGAAATGACTTTAAACACACTTATGTTAGTTGACAAAGTCATAATTCACATCCAACAGTCATTTACAGTCAAAAGATTAAATGTTAAAATTTCATCCATATTGACCATTTTGGGATCGTTCGACATGTCCGGAGTCATCGTTTTTCATGCGAAAATTGATTTTTTGGACTGTACCAAAAATGATTCAAAATGTCAATTGGATCGTGCCTCATGTTGAATAACCACTTTTTAAACCCTCACAGTGACCAAAATTGCCAATTTTACAGAGTTTTGCTTACTCAAAAGCTTCAATTTTGACCCATTTCAGGCACAGAAATGACTTTAAACACACTTATTTTAGTTGACAAAGTCATAATTCACATCCAACAGTCATTTAGAGTCAAAAGATTAAATGTTAAAATTTCATCATTATAGACCATTTTGGGAACGTTCGACAGGTCCGGAGTCATCGTTTTTCGTCTGAAAATTGATTTTTTGGACTGTACCAAAAATGATTCAAAATGTCAATTGGATCGTGCCTCATGTTGAATAACCACTTTTTAAACCCTCACAGTGACGAAAAATTGCCATTTTTACAGAGTTTTGCTTACTCAAAAGCTTCAATTTTGATCCGTTTTAGGCACAGAAATGACTTTAACACACTTATTTTAGTTGACAAAGTCATAATTCACATCCAACAGTCATTTACAGTCAAAAGATTAAATGTTAAAATTTCATCCACATTGACCATTTTGGGATCGTTCGACATGTCCGGAGTCATCGTTTTTCATCCGAAAATTGATTTTTTGGACTGTACCAAAAATGATTCAAAATGTCAATTGGATCGTGCCTCATGTTGAATAACCACTTTTTAAACCCTCACAGTGACCAAAATTGCCATTTTTACAGAGTTTTGATTACTCAAAAGCTTCAATTTTGACCCATTTCAGGCACAGAAATGACTTTAAACACACTTATTTTAGTTGACAAAGTCATAATTCACATCCAACAGTCATTTAGAGTCAAAAGATTAAATGTTAAAATGTCATCATTATAGACCATTTTGGGAACCTTCGACAGGTCCGGAGTCATCGTTTTTCGTCTGAAAATTGATTTTTTGGACTGTACCAAAAATGATTCAAAATGTCAATTGGATCGTGCCTCATGATGAATAACCACTTTTTAAACCCTCACAGTGACCAAAATTAACATTTTTACAGAGTTTTGCTTACTCAAAAGCTTCAATTTTGACCCGTTTCAGGCACAGAAATGACTTTAAACACACTTATTTTAGTTGACAAAGTCATTATTCACATCCAACAGTCATTTAGAGTCAAAAGATTAAATGTTAAAATTTCATCCATATTGACCATTTTGGGATCGTTCGACATGTCCGGAGAAATCGTTTTTCATCCGAAAATTGATTTTTTGGACTGTACCAAAAATGATTCAAAATGTCAATTGGATCGTGCCTCATGTTGAATAACCACTTTTTAAACCCTCACAGTGACCAAAATTGCCATTTTTACAGAGTTTTGATTACTCAAAAGCTTCAATTTTGACCCATTTCAGGCACAGAAATGACTTTAAACACACTTATTTTAGTTGACAAAGTCATAATTCACATCCAACAGTCATTTACAGTCAAAAGATTAAATGTTAAAATTTCATCCATATTGACCATTTTGGGATCGTTCGACATGTCCGGAGTCATTGTTTTTCATCCAAAAATTGATTTTTTGGACTGTACCAAAAATGATTCAAAATGTCAATTGGATCGTGCCTCATGTTGAATAACCACTTTTTAAACCCTCACAGTGACCAAAATTGCCAATTTTACAGAGTTTTGCTTACTCAAAAGCTTCAATTTTGACCCATTTCAGGCACAGAAATGACTTTAAACACACTTATTTTAGTTGACAAAGTCATAATTCACATCCAACAGTCATTTAGAGTCAAAAGATTAAATGTTAAAATTTCATCCATATTGACCATTTTGGGATCGTTCGACATGTCCGGAGTCATTGTTTTTCATCCGAAAATTGATTTTTTGGACTGTACCAAAAATGATTCAAAATGTCAATTGGATCGTGCCTCATGTTGAATAACCACTTTTTAAACCCTCACAGTGACCAAAATTGCCAATTTTACAGAGTTTTGCTTACTCAAAAGCTTCAATTTTGACCCATTTCAGGCACAGAAAATGACTTTAAACACACTTATTTTAGTTGACAAAGTCATAATTCACATCCAACAGTCATTTAGAGTCAAAAGATTAAATGTTAAAATTTCATCATTATAGACCATTTTGGGAACGTTCGACAGGTCCGGAGTCATCGTTTTTCGTCTGAAAATTGATTTTTTGGACTGTACCAAAAATGATTCAAAATGTCAATTGGATCGTGCCTCATGTTGAATAACCACTTTTTAAACCCTCACAGTGACCAAAATTGCCATTTTTACAGAGTTTTGATTACTCAAAAGCTTCAATTTTGACCCATTTCAGGCACAGAAATGACTTTAAACACACTTATTTTAGTTGACAAAGTCATAATTCACATCCAACAGTCATTTACAGTCAAAAGATTAAATGTTAAAATTTCATCCATATTGACCATTTTGGGATCGTTCGACATGTCCGGAGTCATCGTTTTTCATCCGAAAATTGATTTTTTGGACTGTACCAAAAATGATTCAAAATGTCAATTGGATCGTGCCTCATGTTGAATAACCACTTTTTAAACCCTCACAGTGACCAAAATTGCCATTTTTACAGAGTTTTGATTACTCAAAAGCTTCAATTTTTACCCCTTTGAGGCACAGAAATTACTTTAAACACACTTATTTTAGTTGACAAAGTCATAATTCACATCCAACAGTCATTTACAGTCAAAAGATTAAATGTTAAAATTTCATCCATATTGACCATTTTGGGATCGTTCGACATGTCCGGAGTCATCGTTTTTCATCCGAAAATTGATTTTTTGAACTGTACCAAAAATGATTCAAAATGTCAATTGGATCGTGCCTCATGTTGAATAACCACTTTTTAAACCCTCACAGTGACCAAAATTGCCAATTTTACAGAGTTTTGCTTACTCAAAAGCTTCAATTTTGATCCGTTTTAGGCACAGAAATGACTTTAAACACACTTATTTTAGTTGACAAAGTCATAATTCACATCCAACAGTCATTTACAGTCAAAAGATTAAATGTTAAAATTTCATCCATATTGACCATTTTGGGATCGTTTGACATGTCCGGAGTCATAGTTTTTCATCCGAAAATTGATTTTTTGAACTGTACCAAAAATGATTCAAAATGTCAATTGGATCGTGCCTCATGTTGAATAACCACTTTTTAAACCCTCACAGTGACCAAAATTGCCATTTTTACAGAGTTTTGCTTACTCAAAAGCTTCAATTTTGACCCATTTCAGGCACAGAAATGACTTTAAACACACTTATTTTAGTTGACAAAGTCATAATTCACATCCAACAGTCATTTACAGTCAAAAGATTAAATGTTAAAATTTCATCCATATTGACCATTTTGGGATCGTTCGACATGTCCGGAGTCATCGTTTTTCATCCGAAAATTGATTTTTTGGACTGTACCAAAAATTATTCAAAATGTCAATTGGATCGTGCCTCATGTTGAATAACCACTTTTTAAACCCTCACAGTGACCAAAATTGCCAATTTTACAGAGTTTTGCTTACTCAAAAGCTTCAATTTTGACCCATTTCAGGCACAGAAATGACTTTAAACACACTTATTTTAGTTGACAAAGTCATAATTCACATCCAACAGTCATTTAGAGTCAAAAGATTAAATGTTAAAATTTCATCATTATAGACCATTTTGGGAACGTTCGACAGGTCCGGAGTCATCGTTTTTCGTCTGAAAATTGATTTTTTGGACTGTACCAAAAATGATTCAAAATGTCAATTGGATCGTGCCTCATGTTGAATAACCACTTTTTAAACCCTCAGAGTGACCAAAATTGCCATTTTTACAGAGTTTTGATTACTCAAAAGCTTCAATTTTGATCCGTTTTAGGCACAGAAATGACTTTAAACACACTTATTTTAGTTGACAAAGTCATAATTCACATCCAACAGTCATTTACAGTCAAAAGATTAAATGTTAAAATTTCATCCATATTGACCATTTTGGGATCGTTCGACATGTCCGGAGTCATCGTTTTTCATCCGAAAATTGATTTTTTGGACTGTACCAAAAATGATTCAAAATGTCAATTGGATCGTGCCTCATGTTGAATAACAACTTTTTAAACCCTCACAGTGACCAAAATTGCTAATTTTACAGAGTTTTGCTTACTCAAAAGCTTCAATTTTGACCCGTTTCATGCACAGAAATGACTTTAAACACACTTATTTTAGTTGACAAAGTCATTATTCACATCCAACAGTCATTAAGAGTCAAAAGATTAAATGTTAAAATTTCATCCATATTGACCATTTTGGGATCGTTCGACATGTCCGGAGTCATCGTTTTTCATCCGAAAATTGATTTTTTGGACTGTACCAAAAATGATTCAAAATGTCAATTGGATCGTGCCTCATGTTGAATAACCACTTTTTAAACCCTCACAGTGACCAAAATTGCCATTTTTACAGAGTTTTGATTACTCAAAAGCTTCAATTTTGACCCATTTCAGGCACAGAAATGACTTTAAACACACTTATTTTAGTTGACAAAGTCATAATTCACATCCAACAGTCATTTACAGTCAAAAGATTAAATGTTAAAATTTCATCCATATTGACCATTTTGGGATCGTTCGACATGTCCGGAGTCATCGTTTTTCATCCGAAAATTGATTTTTTGGACTGTACCAAAAATGATTCAAAATGTCAATTGGATCGTGCCTCATGTTGAATAACCACTTTTTAAACCCTCACAGTGACCAAAATTGCCATTTTTACAGAGTTTTGCTTACTCAAAAGCTTCAATTTTGACCCATTTCAGGCACAGAAATGACTTTAAACACACTTATGTTAGTTGACAAAGTCATAATTCACATCCAACAGTCATTTACAGTCAAAAGATTAAATGTTAAAATTTCATCCATATTGACCATTTTGGGATCGTTCGACATGTCCGGAGTCATCGTTTTTCATGCGAAAATTGATTTTTTGGACTGTACCAAAAATGATTCAAAATGTCAATTGGATCGTGCCTCATGTTGAATAACCACTTTTTAAACCCTCACAGTGACCAAAATTGCCAATTTTACAGAGTTTTGCTTACTCAAAAGCTTCAATTTTGACCCATTTCAGGCACAGAAATGACTTTAAACACACTTATTTTAGTTGACAAAGTCATAATTCACATCCAACAGTCATTTAGAGTCAAAAGATTAAATGTTAAAATTTCATCATTATAGACCATTTTGGGAACGTTCGACAGGTCCGGAGTCATCGTTTTTCGTCTGAAAATTGATTTTTTGGACTGTACCAAAAATGATTCAAAATGTCAATTGGATTGTGCCTCATGTTGAATAACCACTTTTTAAACCCTCAGAGTGACCAAAATTGCCATTTTTACAGAGTTTTGCTTACTCAAAAGCTTCAATTTTGATCCGTTTTAGGCACAGAAATGACTTTAAACACACTTATTTTAGTTGACAAAGTCATAATTCACATCCAACAGTCATTTACAGTCAAAAGATTAAATGTTAAAATTTCATCCATAGTGAACATTTTGGGATCGTTCGACATGTCCGGAGTCATCGTTTTTCATCCGAAAATTGATTTTTTGGACTGTACCAAAAATGATTCAAAATGTCAATTGGATCGTGCCTCATGTTGAATAACCACTTTTTAAACCCTCACAGTGACCAAAATTGCCAATTTTACAGAGTTTTGCTTACTCAAAAGCTTCAATTTTGACCCGTTTCAGGCACAGAAATGACTTTAAACACACTTATTTTAGTTGACAAAGTCATAATTCACATCCAACAATCATTTACAGTCAAAAGATTAAATGTTAAAATTTCATCCATATTGACCATTTTGGGATCGTTCGACATGTCCGGAGTCATCGTTTTTCATCCGAAAATTGATTTTTTGGACTGTACCAAAAATGATTCAAAATGTCAATTGGATCGTGCCTCATGTTGAATAACCACTTTTTAAACCCTCACAGTGACCAAAATTGCCATTTTTACAGAGTTTTGCTTACTCAAAAGCTTCAATTTTGACCCATTTCAGGCACAGAAATGACTTTAAACACACTTATTTTAGTTGACAAAGTCATAATTCACATCCAACAGTCTTTTACAGTCAAAAGATTAAATGTTAAAATTTCATCCATATTGACCATTTTGGGATCGTTCGACATGTCCGGAGTCATCGTTTTTCATCCGAAAATTGATTTTTTGGACTGTACCAAAAATGATTCAAAATGTCAATTGGATCTTGCCTCATGTTGAATAACCACTTTTTAAACCCTCACAGTGACCAAAATTGCCAATTTTACAGAGTTTTGCTTACTCAAAAGCTTCAATTTTGACCCATTTCAGGCACAGAAATGACTTTAAACACACTTATTTTAGTTGACAAAGTCATAATTCACATCCAACAGTCATTTACAGTCAAAAGATTAAATGTTAAAATTTCATCCATATTGACCATTTTGGGATCGTTCGACATGTCCGGAGTCATCGTTTTTCATCCGAAAATTGATTTTTTGGACTGTACCAAAAATGATTCAAAATGTCAATTGGATCGTGCCTCATGTTGAATAACCACTTTTTAAACCCTCACAGTGACCAAAATTGCCATTTTTACAGAGTTTTGATTACTCAAAAGCTTCAATTTTTACCCCTTTGAGGCACAGAAATGACTTTAAACACACTTATTTTAGTTGACAAAGTCATAATTCACATCCAACAGTCATTTACAGTCAAAAGATTAAATGTTAAAATTTCATCCACATTGACCATTTTGGGATCGTTCGACATGTCCGGAGTCATCGTTTTTCATCCGAAAATTGATTTTTTGGACTGTACCAAAAATGATTCAAAATGTCAATTGGATCGTGCCTCATGTTGAATAACCACTTTTTAAACCCTCACAGTGACCAAAATTGCCATTTTTACAGAGTTTTGATTACTCAAAAGCTTCAATTTTGACCCATTTCAGGCACAGAAATGACTTTAAACACACTTATTTTAGTTGACAAAGTCATAATTCACATCCAACAGTCATTTAGAGTCAAAAGATTAAATGTTAAAATGTCATCATTATAGACCATTTTGGGAACCTTCGACAGGTCCGGAGTCATCGTTTTTCGTCTGAAAATTGATTTTTTGGACTGTACCAAAAATGATTCAAAATGTCAATTGGATCGTGCCTCATGATGAATAACCACTTTTTAAACCCTCACAGTGACCAAAATTAACATTTTTACAGAGTTTTGCTTACTCAAAAGCTTCAATTTTGACCCGTTTCAGGCACAGAAATGACTTTAAACACACTTATTTTAGTTGACAAAGTCATTATTCACATCCAACAGTCATTTAGAGTCAAAAGATTAAATGTTAAAATTTCATCCATATTGACCATTTTGGGATCGTTCGACATGTCCGGAGAAATCGTTTTTCATCCGAAAATTGATTTTTTGGACTGTACCAAAAATGATTCAAAATGTCAATTGGATCGTGCCTCATGTTGAATAACCACTTTTTAAACCCTCACAGTGACCAAAATTGCCATTTTTACAGAGTTTTGATTACTCAAAAGCTTCAATTTTGACCCATTTCAGGCACAGAAATGACTTTAAACACACTTATTTTAGTTGACAAAGTCATAATTCACATCCAACAGTCATTTACAGTCAAAAGATTAAATGTTAAAATTTCATCCATATTGACCATTTTGGGATCGTTCGACATGTCCGGAGTCATTGTTTTTCATCCAAAAATTGATTTTTTGGACTGTACCAAAAATGATTCAAAATGTCAATTGGATCGTGCCTCATGTTGAATAACCACTTTTTAAACCCTCACAGTGACCAAAATTGCCAATTTTACAGAGTTTTGCTTACTCAAAAGCTTCAATTTTGACCCATTTCAGGCACAGAAATGACTTTAAACACACTTATTTTAGTTGACAAAGTCATAATTCACATCCAACAGTCATTTAGAGTCAAAAGATTAAATGTTAAAATTTCATCCATATTGACCATTTTGGGATCGTTCGACATGTCCGGAGTCATTGTTTTTCATCCGAAAATTGATTTTTTGGACTGTACCAAAAATGATTCAAAATGTCAATTGGATCGTGCCTCATGTTGAATAACCACTTTTTAAACCCTCACAGTGACCAAAATTGCCAATTTTACAGAGTTTTGCTTACTCAAAAGCTTCAATTTTGACCCATTTCAGGCACAGAAAATGACTTTAAACACACTTATTTTAGTTGACAAAGTCATAATTCACATCCAACAGTCATTTAGAGTCAAAAGATTAAATGTTAAAATTTCATCATTATAGACCATTTTGGGAACGTTCGACAGGTCCGGAGTCATCGTTTTTCGTCTGAAAATTGATTTTTTGGACTGTACCAAAAATGATTCAAAATGTCAATTGGATCGTGCCTCATGTTGAATAACCACTTTTTAAACCCTCACAGTGACCAAAATTGCCATTTTTACAGAGTTTTGATTACTCAAAAGCTTCAATTTTGACCCATTTCAGGCACAGAAATGACTTTAAACACACTTATTTTAGTTGACAAAGTCATAATTCACATCCAACAGTCATTTACAGTCAAAAGATTAAATGTTAAAATTTCATCCATATTGACCATTTTGGGATCGTTCGACATGTCCGGAGTCATCGTTTTTCATCCGAAAATTGATTTTTTGGACTGTACCAAAAATGATTCAAAATGTCAATTGGATCGTGCCTCATGTTGAATAACCACTTTTTAAACCCTCACAGTGACCAAAATTGCCATTTTTACAGAGTTTTGATTACTCAAAAGCTTCAATTTTTACCCCTTTGAGGCACAGAAATTACTTTAAACACACTTATTTTAGTTGACAAAGTCATAATTCACATCCAACAGTCATTTACAGTCAAAAGATTAAATGTTAAAATTTCATCCATATTGACCATTTTGGGATCGTTCGACATGTCCGGAGTCATCGTTTTTCATCCGAAAATTGATTTTTTGAACTGTACCAAAAATGATTCAAAATGTCAATTGGATCGTGCCTCATGTTGAATAACCACTTTTTAAACCCTCACAGTGACCAAAATTGCCAATTTTACAGAGTTTTGCTTACTCAAAAGCTTCAATTTTGATCCGTTTTAGGCACAGAAATGACTTTAAACACACTTATTTTAGTTGACAAAGTCATAATTCACATCCAACAGTCATTTACAGTCAAAAGATTAAATGTTAAAATTTCATCCATATTGACCATTTTGGGATCGTTTGACATGCCCGGAGTCATAGTTTTTCATCCGAAAATTGATTTTTTGAACTGTACCAAAAATGATTCAAAATGTCAATTGGATCGTGCCTCATGTTGAATAACCACTTTTTAAACCCTCACAGTGACCAAAATTGCCATTTTTACAGAGTTTTGCTTACTCAAAAGCTTCAATTTTGACCCATTTCAGGCACAGAAATGACTTTAAACACACTTATTTTAGTTGACAAAGTCATAATTCACATCCAACAGTCATTTACAGTCAAAAGATTAAATGTTTACATTTCATCCATATTGACCATTTTGGGATCGTTCGACATGTCCGGAGTCATCGTTTTTCATCCGAAAATTGATTTTTTGGACTGTACCAAAAATTATTCAAAATGTCAATTGGATCGTGCCTCATGTTGAATAACCACTTTTTAAACCCTCACAGTGACCAAAATTGCCAATTTTACAGAGTTTTGCTTACTCAAAAGCTTCAATTTTGACCCATTTCAGGCACAGAAATGACTTTAAACACACTTATTTTAGTTGACAAAGTCATAATTCACATCCAACAGTCATTTAGAGTCAAAAGATTAAATGTTAAAATTTCATCATTATAGACCATTTTGGGAACGTTCGACAGGTCCGGAGTCATCGTTTTTCGTCTGAAAATTGATTTTTTGGACTGTACCAAAAATGATTCAAAATGTCAATTGGATCGTGCCTCATGTTGAATAACCACTTTTTAAACCCTCAGAGTGACCAAAATTGCCATTTTTACAGAGTTTTGATTACTCAAAAGCTTCAATTTTGATCCGTTTTAGGCACAGAAATGACTTTAAACACACTTATTTTAGTTGACAAAGTCATAATTCACATCCAACAGTCATTTACAGTCAAAAGATTAAATGTTAAAATTTCATCCATATTGACCATTTTGGGATCGTTCGACATGTCCGGAGTCATCGTTTTTCATCCGAAAATTGATTTTTTGGACTGTACCAAAAATGATTCAAAATGTCAATTGGATCGTGCCTCATGTTGAATAACAACTTTTTAAACCCTCACAGTGACCAAAATTGCTAATTTTACAGAGTTTTGCTTACTCAAAAGCTTCAATTTTGACCCGTTTCATGCACAGAAATGACTTTAAACACACTTATTTTAGTTGACAAAGTCATTATTCACATCCAACAGTCATTAAGAGTCAAAAGATTAAATGTTAAAATTTCATCCATATTGACCATTTTGGGATCGTTCGACATGTCCGGAGTCATCGTTTTTCATCCGAAAATTGATTTTTTGGACTGTACCAAAAATGATTCAAAATGTCAATTGGATCGTGCCTCATGTTGAATAACCACTTTTTAAACCCTCACAGTGACCAAAATTGCCATTTTTACAGAGTTTTGATTACTCAAAAGCTTCAATTTTGACCCATTTCAGGCACAGAAATGACTTTAAACACACTTATTTTAGTTGACAAAGTCATAATTCACATCCAACAGTCATTTACAGTCAAAAGATTAAATGTTAAAATTTCATCCATATTGACCATTTTGGGATCGTTCGACATGTCCGGAGTCATCGTTTTTCATCCGAAAATTGATTTTTTGGACTGTACCAAAAATGATTCAAAATGTCAATTGGATCGTGCCTCATGTTGAATAACCACTTTTTAAACCCTCACAGTGACCAAAATTGCCATTTTTACAGAGTTTTGCTTACTCAAAAGCTTCAATTTTGACCCATTTCAGGCACAGAAATGACTTTAAACACACTTATGTTAGTTGACAAAGTCATAATTCACATCCAACAGTCATTTACAGTCAAAAGATTAAATGTTAAAATTTCATCCATATTGACCATTTTGGGATCGTTCGACATGTCCGGAGTCATCGTTTTTCATGCGAAAATTGATTTTTTGGACTGTACCAAAAATGATTCAAAATGTCAATTGGATCGTGCCTCATGTTGAATAACCACTTTTTAAACCCTCACAGTGACCAAAATTGCCAATTTTACAGAGTTTTGCTTACTCAAAAGCTTCAATTTTGACCCATTTCAGGCACAGAAATGACTTTAAACACACTTATTTTAGTTGACAAAGTCATAATTCACATCCAACAGTCATTTAGAGTCAAAAGATTAAATGTTAAAATTTCATCATTATAGACCATTTTGGGAACGTTCGACAGGTCCGGAGTCATCGTTTTTCGTCTGAAAATTGATTTTTTGGACTGTACCAAAAATGATTCAAAATGTCAATTGGATTGTGCCTCATGTTGAATAACCACTTTTTAAACCCTCAGAGTGACCAAAATTGCCATTTTTACAGAGTTTTGCTTACTCAAAAGCTTCAATTTTGATCCGTTTTAGGCACAGAAATGACTTTAAACACACTTATTTTAGTTGACAAAATCATAATTCACATCCAACAGTCATTTACAGTCAAAAGATTAAATGTTAAAATTTCATCCATAGTGAACATTTTGGGATCGTTCGACATGTCCGGAGTCATCGTTTTTCATCCGAAAATTGATTTTTTGGACTGTACCAAAAATGATTCAAAATGTCAATTGGATCGTGCCTCATGTTGAATAACCACTTTTTAAACCCTCACAGTGACCAAAATTGCCAATTTTACAGAGTTTTGCTTACTCAAAAGCTTCAATTTTGACCCGTTTCAGGCACAGAAATGACTTTAAACACACTTATTTTAGTTGACAAAGTCATAATTCACATCCAACAATCATTTACAGTCAAAAGATTAAATGTTAAAATTTCATCCATATTGACCATTTTGGGATCGTTCGACATGTCCGGAGTCATCGTTTTTCATCCGAAAATTGATTTTTTGGACTGTACCAAAAATGATTCAAAATGTCAATTGGATCGTGCCTCATGTTGAATAACCACTTTTTAAACCCTCACAGTGACCAAAATTGCCATTTTTACAGAGTTTTGCTTACTCAAAAGCTTCAATTTTGACCCATTTCAGGCACAGAAATGACTTTAAACACACTTATTTTAGTTGACAAAGTCATAATTCACATCCAACAGTCATTTACAGTCAAAAGATTAAATGTTAAAATTTCATCCATATTGACCATTTTGGGATCGTTCGACATGTCCGGAGTCATCGTTTTTCATCCGAAAATTGATTTTTTGGACTGTACCAAAAATGATTCAAAATGTCAATTGGATCTTGCCTCATGTTGAATAACCACTTTTTAAACCCTCACAGTGACCAAAATTGCCAATTTTACAGAGTTTTGCTTACTCAAAAGCTTCAATTTTGACCCATTTCAGGCACAGAAATGACTTTAAACACACTTATTTTAGTTGACAAAGTCATAATTCACATCCAACAGTCATTTACAGTCAAAAGATTAAATGTTAAAATTTCATCCATATTGACCATTTTGGGATCGTTCGACATGTCCGGAGTCATCGTTTTTCATCCGAAAATTGATTTTTTGGACTGTACCAAAAATGATTCAAAATGTCAATTGGATCGTGCCTCATGTTGAATAACCACTTTTTAAACCCTCACAGTGACCAAAATTGCCATTTTTACAGAGTTTTGATTACTCAAAAGCTTCAATTTTTACCCCTTTGAGGCACAGAAATGACTTTAAACACACTTATTTTAGTTGACAAAGTCATAATTCACATCCAACAGTCATTTACAGTCAAAAGATTAAATGTTAAAATTTCATCCATATTGACCATTTTGGGATCGTTCGACATGTCCGGAGTCATCGTTTTTCATCCGAAAATTGATTTTTTGAACTGTACCAAAAATGATTCAAAATGTCAATTGGATCGTGCCTCATGTTGAATAACCACTTTTTAAACCCTCACAGTGACCAAAATTGCCAATTTTACAGAGTTTTGCTTACTCAAAAGCTTCAATTTTGATCCGTTTTAGGCACAGAAATGACTTTAAACACACTTATTTTAGTTGACAAAGTCATAATTCACATCCAACAGTCATTTACAGTCAAAAGATTAAATGTTAAAATTTCATCCATATTGACCATTTTGGGATCGTTTGACATGTCCGGAGTCATCGTTTTTCATCCGAAAATTGATTTTTTGAACTGTACCAAAAATGATTCAAAATGTCAATTGGATCGTGCCTCATGTTGAATAACCACTTTTTAAACCCTCACAGTGACCAAAATTGCCATTTTTACAGAGTTTTGCTTACTCAAAAGCTTCAATTTTGACCCATTTCAGGCACAGAAATGACTTTAAACACACTTATTTTAGTTGACAAAGTCATAATTCACATCCAACAGTCATTTACAGTCAAAAGATTAAATGTTAAAATTTCATCCATATTGACCATTTTGGGATCGTTCGACATGTCCGGAGTTATCGTTTTTCATCCGAAAATTGATTTTTTGGACTGTACCAAAAATTATTCAAAATGTCAATTGGATCGTGCCTCATGTTGAATAACCACTTTTTAAACCCTCACAGTGACCAAAATTGCCAATTTTACAGAGTTTTGCTTACTCAAAAGCTTCAATTTTGACCCATTTCAGGCACAGAAATGACTTTAAACACACTTATTTTAGTTGACAAAGTCATAATTCACATCCAACAGTCATTTAGAGTCAAAAGATTAAATGTTAAAATTTCATCATTATAGACCATTTTGGGAACGTTCGACAGGTCCGGAGTCATCGTTTTTCGTCTGAAAATTGATTTTTTGGACGGTACCAAAAATGATTCAAAATGTCAATTGGATCGTGCCTCATGTTGAATAACCACTTTTTAAACCCTCAGAGTGACCAAAATTGCCATTTTTACAGAGTTTTGATTACTCAAAAGCTTCAATTTTGATCCGTTTTAGGCACAGAAATGACTTTAAACACACTTATTTTAGTTGACAAAGTCATAATTCACATCCAACAGTCATTTACAGTCAAAAGATTAAATGTTAAAATTTCATCCATATTGACCATTTTGGGATCGTTCGACATGTCCGGAGTCATCGTTTTTCATGCGAAAATTGATTTTTTGGACTGTACCAAAAATGATTCAAAATGTCAATTGGATCGTGCCTCATGTTGAATAACCACTTTTTAAACCCTCACAGTGACCAAAATTGCCAATTTTACAGAGTTTTGCTTACTCAAAAGCTTCAATTTTGACCCATTTCAGGCACAGAAATGACTTTAAACACACTTATTTTAGTTGACAAAGTCATAATTCACATCCAACAGTCATTTAGAGTCAAAAGATTAAATGTTAAAATTTCATCATTATAGACCATTTTGGGAACGTTCGACAGGTCCGGAGTCATCGTTTTTCGTCTGAAAATTGATTTTTTGGACTGTACCAAAAATGATTCAAAATGTCAATTGGATTGTGCCTCATGTTGAATAACCACTTTTTAAACCCTCAGAGTGACCAAAATTGCCATTTTTACAGAGTTTTGCTTACTCAAAAGCTTCAATTTTGATCCGTTTTAGGCACAGAAATGACTTTAAACACACTTATTTTAGTTGACAAAGTCATAATTCACATCCAACAGTCATTTACAGTCAAAAGATTAAATGTTAAAATTTCATCCATAGTGAACATTTTGGGATCGTTCGACATGTCCGGAGTCATCGTTTTTCATCCGAAAATTGATTTTTTGGACTGTACCAAAAATGATTCAAAATGTCAATTGGATCGTGCCTCATGTTGAATAACCACTTTTTAAACCCTCACAGTGACCAAAATTGCCAATTTTACAGAGTTTTGCTTACTCAAAAGCTTCAATTTTGACCCGTTTCAGGCACAGAAATGACTTTAAACACACTTATTTTAGTTGACAAAGTCATAATTCACATCCAACAATCATTTACAGTCAAAAGATTAAATGTTAAAATTTCATCCATATTGACCATTTTGGGATCGTTCGACATGTCCGGAGTCATCGTTTTTCATCCGAAAATTGATTTTTTGGACTGTACCAAAAATGATTCAAAATGTCAATTGGATCGTGCCTCATGTTGAATAACCACTTTTTAAACCCTCACAGTGACCAAAATTGCCATTTTTACAGAGTTTTGCTTACTCAAAAGCTTCAATTTTGACCCATTTCAGGCACAGAAATGACTTTAAACACACTTATTTTAGTTGACAAAGTCATAATTCACATCCAACAGTCATTTACAGTCAAAAGATTAAATGTTAAAATTTCATCCATATTGACCATTTTGGGATCGTTCGACATGTCCGGAGTCATCGTTTTTCATCCGAAAATTGATTTTTTGGACTGTACCAAAAATGATTCAAAATGTCAATTGGATCTTGCCTCATGTTGAATAACCACTTTTTAAACCCTCACAGTGACCAAAATTGCCAATTTTACAGAGTTTTGCTTACTCAAAAGCTTCAATTTTGACCCATTTCAGGCACAGAAATGACTTTAAACACACTTATTTTAGTTGACAAAGTCATAATTCACATCCAACAGTCATTTACAGTCAAAAGATTAAATGTTAAAATTTCATCCATATTGACCATTTTGGGATCGTTCGACATGTCCGGAGTCATCGTTTTTCATCCGAAAATTGATTTTTTGGACTGTACCAAAAATGATTCAAAATGTCAATTGGATCGTGCCTCATGTTGAATAACCACTTTTTAAACCCTCACAGTGACCAAAATTGCCATTTTTACAGAGTTTTGATTACTCAAAAGCTTCAATTTTTACCCCTTTGAGGCACAGAAATGACTTTAAACACACTTATTTTAGTTGACAAAGTCATAATTCACATCCAACAGTCATTTACAGTCAAAAGATTAAATGTTAAAATTTCATCCATATTGACCATTTTGGGATCGTTCGACATGTCCGGAGTCATCGTTTTTCATCCGAAAATTGATTTTTTGAACTGTACCAAAAATGATTCAAAATGTCAATTGGATCGTGCCTCATGTTGAATAACCACTTTTTAAACCCTCACAGTGACCAAAATTGCCAATTTTACAGAGTTTTGCTTACTCAAAAGCTTCAATTTTGATCCGTTTTAGGCACAGAAATGACTTTAAACACACTTATTTTAGTTGACAAAGTCATAATTCACATCCAACAGTCATTTACAGTCAAAAGATTAAATGTTAAAATTTCATCCATATTGACCATTTTGGGATCGTTTGACATGTCCGGAGTCATCGTTTTTCATCCGAAAATTGATTTTTTGAACTGTACCAAAAATGATTCAAAATGTCAATTGGATCGTGCCTCATGTTGAATAACCACTTTTTAAACCCTCACAGTGACCAAAATTGCCATTTTTACAGAGTTTTGCTTACTCAAAAGCTTCAATTTTGACCCATTTCAGGCACAGAAATGACTTTAAACACACTTATTTTAGTTGACAAAGTCATAATTCACATCCAACAGTCATTTACAGTCAAAAGATTAAATGTTAAAATTTCATCCATATTGACCATTTTGGGATCGTTCGACATGTCCGGAGTCATCGTTTTTCATCCGAAAATTGATTTTTTGGACTGTACCAAAAATTATTCAAAATGTCAATTGGATCGTGCCTCATGTTGAATAACCACTTTTTAAACCCTCACAGTGACCAAAATTGCCAATTTTACAGAGTTTTGCTTACTCAAAAGCTTCAATTTTGACCCATTTCAGGCACAGAAATGACTTTAAACACACTTATTTTAGTTGACAAAGTCATAATTCACATCCAACAGTCATTTAGAGTCAAAAGATTAAATGTTAAAATTTCATCATTATAGACCATTTTGGGAACGTTCGACAGGTCCGGAGTCATCGTTTTTCGTCTGAAAATTGATTTTTTGGACTGTACCAAAAATGATTCAAAATGTCAATTGGATCGTGCCTCATGTTGAATAACCACTTTTTAAACCCTCAGAGTGACCAAAATTGCCATTTTTACAGAGTTTTGATTACTCAAAAGCTTCAATTTTGATCCGTTTTAGGCACAGAAATGACTTTAAACACACTTATTTTAGTTGACAAAGTCATAATTCACATCCAACAGTCATTTACAGTCAAAAGATTAAATGTTAAAATTTCATCCATATTGACCATTTTGGGATCGTTCGACATGTCCGGAGTCATCGTTTTTCATCCGAAAATTGATTTTTTGGACTGTACCAAAAATGATTCAAAATGTCAATTGGATCGTGCCTCATGTTGAATAACAACTTTTTAAACCCTCACAGTGACCAAAATTGCTAATTTTACAGAGTTTTGCTTACTCAAAAGCTTCAATTTTGACCCGTTTCAGGCACAGAAATGACTTTAAACACACTTATTTTAGTTGACAAAGTCATTATTCACATCCAACAGTCATTTAGAGTCAAAAGATTAAATGTTAAAATTTCATCCATATTGACCATTTTGGGATCGTTCGACATGTCCGGAGTCATCGTTTTTCATCCGAAAATTGATTTTTTGGACTGTACCAAAAATGATTCAAAATGTCAATTGGATCGTGCCTCATGTTGAATAACCACTTTTTAAACCCTCACAGTGACCAAAATTGCCATTTTTACAGAGTTTTGATTACTCAAAAGCTTCAATTTTGACCCATTTCAGGCACAGAAATGACTTTAAACACACTTATTTTAGTTGACAAAGTCATAATTCACATCCAACAGTCATTTACAGTCAAAAGATTAAATGTTAAAATTTCATCCATATTGACCATTTTGGGATCGTTCGACATGTCCGGAGTCATCGTTTTTCATCCGAAAATTGATTTTTTGGACTGTACCAAAAATGATTCAAAATGTCAATTGGATCGTGCCTCATGTTGAATAACCACTTTTTAAACCCTCACAGTGACCAAAATTGCCATTTTTACAGAGTTTTGCTTACTCAAAAGCTTCAATTTTGACCCATTTCAGGCACAGAAATGACTTTAAACACACTTATGTTAGTTGACAAAGTCATAATTCACATCCAACAGTCATTTACAGTCAAAAGATTAAATGTTAAAATTTCATCCATATTGACCATTTTGGGATCGTTCGACATGTCCGGAGTCATCGTTTTTCATGCGAAAATTGATTTTTTGGACTGTACCAAAAATGATTCAAAATGTCAATTGGATCGTGCCTCATGTTGAATAACCACTTTTTAAACCCTCACAGTGACCAAAATTGCCAATTTTACAGAGTTTTGCTTACTCAAAAGCTTCAATTTTGACCCATTTCAGGCACAGAAATGACTTTAAACACACTTATTTTAGTTGACAAAGTCATAATTCACATCCAACAGTCATTTAGAGTCAAAAGATTAAATGTTAAAATTTCATCATTATAGACCATTTTGGGAACGTTCGACAGGTCCGGAGTCATCATTTTTCGTCTGAAAATTGATTTTTTGGACTGTACCAAAAATGATTCAAAATGTCAATTGGATCGTGCCTCATGTTGAATAACCACTTTTTAAACCCTCAGAGTGACCAAAATTGCCATTTTTACAGAGTTTTGCTTACTCAAAAGCTTCAATTTTAATCCGTTTTAGGCACAGAAATGACTTTAAACACACTTATTTTAGTTGACAAAGTCATAATTCACATCCAACAGTCATTTACAGTCAAAAGATTAAATGTTAAAATTTCATCCATAGTGAACATTTTGGGATCGTTCGACATGTCCGGAGTCATCGTTTTTCATCCGAAAATTGATTTTTTGGACTGTACCAAAAATGATTCAAAATGTCAATTGGATCGTGCCTCATGTTGAATAACCACTTTTTAAACCCTCACAGTGACCAAAATTGCCAATTTTACAGAGTTTTGCTTACTCAAAAGCTTCAATTTTGACCCGTTTCAGGCACAGAAATGACTTTAAACACACTTATTTTAGTTGACAAAGTCATAATTCACATCCAACAGTCATTTACAGTCAAAAGATTAAATGTTAAAATTTCATCCATATTGACCATTTTGGGATCGTTCGACATGTCCGGAGTCATCGTTTTTCATCCGAAAATTTATTTTTTGGACTGTACCAAAAATGATTCAAAATGTCAATTGGATCGTGCCTCATGTTGAATAACCACTTTTTAAACCCTCACAGTGACCAAAATTGCCATTTTTACAGAGTTTTGCTTACTCAAAAGCTTCAATTTTGACCCATTTCAGGCACAGAAATGACTTTAAACACACTTATTTTAGTTGACAAAGTCATAATTCACATCCAACAGTCATTTACAGTCAAAAGATTAAATGTTAAAATTTCATCCATATTGACCATTTTGGGATCGTTCGACATGTCCGGAGTCATCGTTTTTCATCCGAAAATTGATTTTTTGGACTGTACCAAAAATGATTCAAAATGTCAATTGGATCTTGCCTCATGTTGAATAACCACTTTTTAAACCCTCACAGTGACCAAAATTGCCAATTTTACAGAGTTTTGCTTACTCAAAAGCTTCAATTTTGACCCATTTCAGGCACAGAAATGACTTTAAACACACTTATTTTAGTTGACAAAGTCATAATTCACATCCAACAGTCATTTACAGTCAAAAGATTAAATGTTAAAATTTCATCCATATTGACCATTTTGGGATCGTTCGACATGTCCGGAGTCATCGTTTTTCATCCGAAAATTGATTTTTTGGACTGTACCAAAAATGATTCAAAATGTCAATTGGATCGTGCCTCATGTTGAATAACCACTTTTTAAACCCTCACAGTGACCAAAATTGCCAATTTTACAGAGTTTTGCTTACTCAAAAGCTTCAATTTTGACCCATTTCAGGCACAGAAATGACTTTAAACACACTTATTTTAGTTGACAAAGTCATAATTCACATCCAACAGTCATTTAGAGTCAAAAGATTAAATGTTAAAATTTCATCATTATAGACCATTTTGGGAACGTTCGACAGGTCCGGAGTCATCGTTTTTCGTCTGAAAATTGATTTTTTGGACTGTACCAAAAATGATTCAAAATGTCAATTGGATCGTGCCTCATGTTGAATAACCACTTTTTAAACCCTCACAGTGACCAAAATTGCCATTTTTACAGAGTTTTGATTACTCAAAAGCTTCAATTTTGACCCATTTCAGGCACAGAAATGACTTTAAACACACTTATTTTAGTTGACAAAGTCATAATTCACATCCAACAGTCATTTACAGTCAAAAGATTAAATGTTAAAATTTCATCCATATTGACCATTTTGAGATCGTTCGACATGTCCGGAGTCATCGTTTTTCATCCGAAAATTGATTTTTTGGACTGTACCAAAAATGATTCAAAATGTCAATTGGATCGTGCCTCATGTTGAATAACCACTTTTTAAACCCTCACAGTGACCAAAATTGCCATTTTTACAGAGTTTTGATTACTCAAAAGCTTCAATTTTTACCCCTTTGAGGCACAGAAATGACTTTAAACACACTTATTTTAGTTGACAAAGTCATAATTCACATCCAACAGTCATTTACAGTCAAAAGATTAAATGTTAAAATTTCATCCATATTGACCATTTTGGGATCGTTCGACATGTCCGGAGTCATCGTTTTTCATCCGAAAATTGATTTTTTGAACTGTACCAAAAATGATTCAAAATGTCAATTGGATCGTGCCTCATGTTGAATAACCACTTTTTAAACCCTCACAGTGACCAAAATTGCCAATTTTACAGAGTTTTGCTTACTCAAAAGCTTCAATTTTGATCCGTTTTAGGCACAGAAATGACTTTAAACACACTTATTTTAGTTGACAAAGTCATAATTCACATCCAACAGTCATTTACAGTCAAAAGATTAAATGTTAAAATTTCATCCATATTGACCATTTTGGGATCGTTTGACATGTCCGGAGTCATCGTTTTTCATCCGAAAATTGATTTTTTGAACTGTACCAAAAATGATTCAAAATGTCAATTGGATCGTGCCTCATGTTGAATAACCACTTTTTAAACCCTCACAGTGACCAAAATTGCCATTTTTACAGAGTTTTGCTTACTCAAAAGCTTCAATTTTGACCCATTTCAGGCACAGAAATGACTTTAAACACACTTATTTTAGTTGACAAAGTCATAATTCACATCCAACAGTCATTTACAGTCAAAAGATTAAATGTTAAAATTTCATCCATATTGACCATTTTGGGATCGTTCGACATGTCCGGAGTCATCGTTTTTCATCCGAAAATTGATTTTTTGGACTGTACCAAAAATTATTCAAAATGTCAATTGGATCGTGCCTCATGTTGAATAACCACTTTTTAAACCCTCACAGTGACCAAAATTGCCAATTTTACAGAGTTTTGCTTACTCAAAAGCTTCAATTTTGACCCATTTCAGGCACAGAAATGACTTTAAACACACTTATTTTAGTTGACAAAGTCATAATTCACATCCAACAGTAATTTAGAGTCAAAAGATTAAATGTTAAAATTTCATCATTATAGACCATTTTGGGAACGTTCGACAGGTCCGGAGTCATCGTTTTTCGTCTGAAAATTGATTTTTTGGACTGTACCAAAAATGATTCAAAATGTCAATTGGATCGTGCCTCATGTTGAATAACCACTTTTTAAACCCTCAGAGTGACCAAAATTGCCATTTTTACAGAGTTTTGATTACTCAAAAGCTTCAATTTTGATCCGTTTTAGGCACAGAAATGACTTTAAACACACTTATTTTAGTTGACAAAGTCATAATTCACATCCAACAGTCATTTACAGTCAAAAGATTAAATGTTAAAATTTCATCCATATTGACCATTTTGGGATCGTTCGACATGTCCGGAGTCATCGTTTTTCATCCGAAAATTGTTTTTTTGGACTGTACCAAAAATGATTCAAAATGTCAATTGGATCGTGCCTCATGTTGAATAACAACTTTTTAAACCCTCACAGTGACCAAAATTGCTAATTTTACAGAGTTTTGCTTACTCAAAAGCTTCAATTTTGACCCGTTTCATGCACAGAAATGACTTTAAACACACTTATTTTAGTTGACAAAGTCATTATTCACATCCAACAGTCATTTAGAGTCAAAAGATTAAATGTTAAAATTTCATCCATATTGACCATTTTGGGATCGTTCGACATTTCCGGAGTCATCGTTTTTCATCCGAAAATTGATTTTTTGGACTGTACCAAAAATGATTCAAAATGTCAATTGGATCGTGCCTCATGTTGAATAACCACATTTTAAACCCTCACAGTGACCAAAATTGCCATTTTTACAGAGTTTTGATTACTCAAAAGCTTCAATTTTGACCCATTTCAGGCACAGAAATGACTTTAAACACACTTATTTTAGTTGACAAAGTCATAATTCACATCCAACAGTCATTTACAGTCAAAAGATTAAATGTTAAAATTTCATCCATATTGACCATTTTGGGATCGTTCGACATGTCCGGAGTCATCGTTTTTCATCCGAAAATTGATTTTTTGGACTGTACCAAAAATGATTCAAAATGTCAATTGGATCGTGCCTCATGTTGAATAACCACTTTTTAAACCCTCACAGTGACCAAAATTGCCATTTTTACAGAGTTTTGCTTACTCAAAAGCTTCAATTTTGACCCATTTCAGGCACAGAAATGACTTTAAACACACTTATGTTAGTTGACAAAGTCATAATTCACATCCAACAGTCATTTACAGTCAAAAGATTAAATGTTAAAATTTCATCCATATTGACCATTTTGGGATCGTTCGACATGTCCGGAGTCATCGTTTTTCATGCGAAAATTGATTTTTTGGACTGTACCAAAAATGATTCAAAATGTCAATTGGATCGTGCCTCATGTCGAATAACCACTTTTTAAACCCTCACAGTGACCAAAATTGCCATTTTTACAGAGTTTTGCTTACTCAAAAGCTTCAATTTTGACCCATTTCAGGCACAGAAATGACTTTAAACACACTTATTTTAGTTGACAAAGTCATAATTCACATCCAACAGTCATTTACAGTCAAAAGATTAAATGTTAAAATTTCATCCATATTGACCATTTTGGGATCGTTCGACATGTCCGGAGTCATCGTTTTTCATCCGAAAATTGATTTTTTGGACTGTACCAAAAATGATTCAAAATGTCAATTGGATCTTGCCTCATGTTGAATAACCACTTTTTAAACCCTCACAGTGACCAAAATTGCCAATTTTACAGAGTTTTGCTTACTCAAAAGCTTCAATTTTGACCCATTTCAGGCACAGAAATGACTTTAAACACACTTATTTTAGTTGACAAAGTCATAATTCACATCCAACAGTCATTTACAGTCAAAAGATTAAATGTTAAAATTTCATCCATATTGACCATTTTGGGATCGTTCGACATGTCCGGAGTCATCGTTTTTCATCCGAAAATTGATTTTTTGGACTGTACCAAAAATGATTCAAAATGTCAATTGGATCGTGCCTCATGTTGAATAACAACTTTTTAAACCCTCACAGTGACCAAAATTGCTAATTTTACAGAGTTTTGCTTACTCAAAAGCTTCAATTTTGACCCGTTTCAGGCACAGAAATGACTTTAAACACACTTATTTTAGTTGACAAAGTCATTATTCACATCCAACAGTCATTTAGAGTCAAAAGATTAAATGTTAAAATTTCATCCATATTGACCATTTTGGGATCGTTCGACATGTCCGGAGTCATCGTTTTTCATCCGAAAATTGATTTTTTGGACTGTACCAAAAATGATTCAAAATGTCAATTGGATCGTGCCTCATGTTGAATAACCACTTTTTAAACCCTCACAGTGACCAAAATTGCCATTTTTACAGAGTTTTGATTACTCAAAAGCTTCAATTTTGACCCATTTCAGGCACAGAAATGACTTTAAACACACTTATTTTAGTTGACAAAGTCATAATTCACATCCAACAGTCATTTACAGTCAAAAGATTAAATGTTAAAATTTCATCCATATTGACCATTTTGGGATCGTTCGACATGCCCGGAGTCATCGTTTTTCATCCGAAAATTGATTTTTTGGACTGTACCAAAAATGATTCAAAATGTCAATTGGATCGTGCCTCGTGTTGAATAACCACTTTTTAAACCCTCACAGTGACCAAAATTGCCATTTTTACAGAGTTTTGCTTACTCAAAAGCTTCAATTTTGACCCATTTCAGGCACAGAAATGACTTTAAACACACTTATTTTAGTTGACAAAGTCATAATTCACATCCAACAGTCATTTACAGTCAAAAGATTAAATGTTAAAATTTCATCATTATAGACCATTTTGGGAACGTTCGACAGGTCCGGAGTCATCGTTTTTCGTCTGAAAATTGATTTTTTGGACTGTACAAAAAATGATTCAAAATGTCAATTGGATCGTGCCTCATGTTGAATAACCACTTTTTAAACCCTCAGAGTGACCAAAATTGCCATTTTTACAGAGTTTTGCTTACTCAAAAGCTTCAATTTTAATCCGTTTTAGGCACAGAAATGACTTTAAACACACTTATTTTAGTTGACAAAGTCATAATTCACATCCAACAGTCATTTACAGTCAAAAGATTAAATGTTAAAATTTCATCCATAGTGAACATTTTGGGATCGTTCGACATGTCCGGAGTCATCGTTTTTCATCCGAAAATTGATTTTTTGGACTGTACCAAAAATGATTCAAAATGTCAATTGGATCGTGCCTCATGTTGAATAACCACTTTTTAAACCCTCACAGTGACCAAAATTGCCAATTTTACAGAGTTTTGCTTACTCAAAAGCTTCAATTTTGACCCGTTTCAGGCACAGAAATGACTTTAAACACACTTATTTTAGTTGACAAAGTCATAATTCACATCCAACAGTCATTTACAGTCAAAAGATTAAATGTTAAAATGTCATCCATATTGACCATTTTGGGATCGTTCGACATGTCCGGAGTCATCGTTTTTCATCCGAAAATTGATTTTTTGGACTGTACCAAAAATGATTCAAAATGTCAATTGGATCGTGCCTCATGTTGAATAACCACTTTTTAAACCCTCACAGTGACCAAAATTGCCATTTTTACAGAGTTTTGCTTACTCAAAAGCTTCAATTTTGACCCATTTCAGGCACAGAAATGACTTTAAACACACTTATTTTAGTTGACAAAGTCATAATTCACATCCAACAGTCATTTACAGTCAAAAGATTAAATGTTAAAATTTCATCCATATTGACCATTTTGGGATCGTTCGACATGTCCGGAGTCATCGTTTTTCATCCGAAAATTGATTTTTTGGACTGTACCAAAAATGATTCAAAATGTCAATTGGATCGTGCCTCATGTTGAATAACCACTTTTTAAACCCTCACAGTGACCAAAATTGCCAATTTTACAGAGTTTTGCTTACTCAAAAGCTTCAATTTTGACCCATTTCAGGCACAGAAATGACTTTAAACACACTTATTTTAGTTGACAAAGTCATAATTCACATCCAACAGTCATTTAGAGTCAAAAGATTAAATGTTAAAATTTCATCATTATAGACCATTTTGGGAACGTTCAACAGGTCCGGAGTCATCGTTTTTCGTCTGAAAATTGGTTTTTTGGACTGTACCAAAAATGATTCAAAATGTCAATTGGATCGTGCCTCATGTTGAATAACCACTTTTTAAACCCTCAGAGTGACCAAAATTGCCATTTTTAGAGAGTTTTGCTTACTCAAAAGCTTCAATTTTGATCCGTTTTAGGCACAGAAATGACTTTAAACACACTTATTTTAGTTGACAAAGTCATAATTCACATCCAACAGTCATTTACAGTCAAAAGATTAAATGTTAAAATTTCATCCATATTGACCATTTTGGGATCGTTCGACATGTCCGGAGTCATCGTTTTTCATCCGAAAATTGATTTTTTGGACTGTACCAAAAATGATTCAAAATGTCAATTGGATCGTGCCTCATGTTGAATAACCACTTTTTAAACCCTCACAGTGACCAAAATTGCCATTTTTACAGAGTTTTGATTACTCAAAAGTTTCAATTTTTACCCCTTTGAGGCACAGAAATGACTTTAAACACACTTATTTTAGTTGACAAAGTCATAATTCACATCCAACAGTCATTTACAGTCAAAAGATTAAATGTTAAAATTTCATCCATATTGACCATTTTGGGATCGTTCGACATGTCCGGAGTCATCGTTTTTCATCCGAAAATTGATTTTTTGGACTGTACCAAAAATGATTCAAAATGTCAATTGGATCGTGCCTCATGTTGAATAACCACTTTTTAAACCCTCACAGTGACCAAAATTGCCAATTTTAAAGAGTTTTGCTTACTCAAAAGCTTCAATTTTGACCCATTTCAGGCACAGAAATGACTTTAAACACACTTATTTTAGTTGACAAAGTCATAATTCACATCCAACAGTCATTTTGAGTCAAAAGATTTAATGTTAAAATTTCATCATTATAGACCATTTTGGGAATGTTCGACATGTCCGGAGTCATCGTTTTTCATCCGAAAATTGATTTTTTGGACTGTACCAAAAATGATTCAAAATGTCAATTGGATCGTGCCTCATGTTGAATAACCACTTTTTAAACCCTCACAGTGACCAAAATTGCCAATTTTACAGAGTTTTGCTTACTCAAAAGCTTCAATTTTGACCCATTTCAGGCACAGAAAATGACTTTAAACACACTTATTTTAGTTGACAAAGTCATAATTCACATCCAACAGTCATTTAGAGTCAAAAGATTAAATGTTAAAATTTCATCATTATAGACCATTTTGGGAACGTTCGACAGGTCCGGAGTCATCGTTTTTCGTCTGAAAATTGATTTTTTGGACTGTACCAAAAATGATTCAAAATGTCAATTGGATCGTGCCTCATGTTGAATAACCACTTTTTAAACCCTCACAGTGACCAAAATTGCCATTTTTACAGAGTTTTGATTACTCAAAAGCTTCAATTTTGACCCATTTCAGGCACAGAAATGACTTTAAACACACTTATTTTAGTTGACAAAGTCATAATTCACATCCAACAGTCATTTACAGTCAAAAGATTAAATGTTAAAATGTCATCCATATTGACCATTTTGGGATCGTTCGACATGTCCGGAGTCATCGTTTTTCATCCGAAAATTGATTTTTTGGACTGTACCAAAAATGATTCAAAATGTCAATTGGATCGTGCCTCATGTTGAATAACCACTTTTTAAACCCTCACAGTGACCAAAATTGCCATTTTTACAGAGTTTTGCTTACTCAAAAGCTTCAATTTTGACCCATTTCAGGCACAGAAATGACTTTAAACACACTTATTTTAGTTGACAAAGTCATAATTCACATCCAACAGTCATTTACAGTCAAAAGATTAAATGTTAAAATTTCATCCATATTGACCATTTTGGGATCGTTCGACATGTCCGGAGTCATCGTTTTTCATCCGAAAATTGATTTTTTGGACTGTACCAAAAATGATTCAAAATGTCAATTGGATCTTGCCTCATGTTGAATAACCACTTTTTAAACCCTCACAGTGACCAAAATTGCCAATTTTACAGAGTTTTGCTTACTCAAAAGCTTCAATTTTGACCCATTTCAGGCACAGAAATGACTTTAAACACACTTATTTTAGTTGACAAAGTCATAATTCACATCCAACAGTCATTTACAGTCAAAAGATTAAATGTTAAAATGTCATCCATATTGACCATTTTGGGATCGTTCGACATGTCCGGAGTCATCGTTTTTCATCCGAAAATTGATTTTTTGGACTGTACCAAAAATGATTCAAAATGTCAATTGGATCTTGCCTCATGTTGAATAACCACTTTTTAAACCCTCACAGTGACCAAAATTGCCATTTTTACAGAGTTTTGCTTACTCAAAAGCTTCAATTTTGACCCATTTCAGGCACAGAAATGACTTTAAACACACTTATTTTAGTTGACAAAGTCATAATTCACATCCAACAGTCATTTACAGTCAAAAGATTAAATGTTAAAATTTCATCATTATAGACCATTTTGGGAACGTTCGACAGGTCCGGAGTCATCGTTTTTCGTCTGAAAATTGATTTTTTGGACTGTACAAAAAATGATTCAAAATGTCAATTGGATCGTGCCTCATGTTGAATAACCACTTTTTAAACCCTCAGAGTGACCAAAATTGCCATTTTTACAGAGTTTTGCTTACTCAAAAGCTTCAATTTTAATCCGTTTTAGGCACAGAAATGACTTTAAACACACTTATTTTAGTTGACAAAGTCATAATTCACATCCAACAGTCATTTACAGTCAAAAGATTAAATGTTAAAATTTCATCCATAGTGAACATTTTGGGATCGTTCGACATGTCCGGAGTCATCGTTTTTCATCCGAAAATTGATTTTTTGGACTGTACCAAAAATGATTCAAAATGTCAATTGGATCGTGCCTCATGTTGAATAACCACTTTTTAAACCCTCACAGTGACCAAAATTGCCAATTTTACAGAGTTTTGCTTACTCAAAAGCTTCAATTTTGACCCGTTTCAGGCACAGAAATGACTTTAAACACACTTATTTTAGTTGACAAAGTCATAATTCACATCCAACAGTCATTTACAGTCAAAAGATTAAATGTTAAAATGTCATCCATATTGACCATTTTGGGATCGTTCGACATGTCCGGAGTCATCGTTTTTCATCCGAAAATTGATTTTTTGGACTGTACCAAAAATGATTCAAAATGTCAATTGGATCGTGCCTCATGTTGAATAACCACTTTTTAAACCCTCACAGTGACCAAAATTGCCATTTTTACAGAGTTTTGCTTACTCAAAAGCTTCAATTTTGACCCATTTCAGGCACAGAAATGACTTTAAACACACTTATTTTAGTTGACAAAGTCATAATTCACATCCAACAGTCATTTACAGTCAAAAGATTAAATGTTAAAATTTCATCCATATTGACCATTTTGGGATCGTTCGACATGTCCGGAGTCATCGTTTTTCATCCGAAAATTGATTTTTTGGACTGTACCAAAAATGATTCAAAATGTCAATTGGATCGTGCCTCATGTTGAATAACCACTTTTTAAACCCTCACAGTGACCAAAATTGCCAATTTTACAGAGTTTTGCTTACTCAAAAGCTTCAATTTTGACCCATTTCAGGCACAGAAATGACTTTAAACACACTTATTTTAGTTGACAAAGTCATAATTCACATCCAACAGTCATTTAGAGTCAAAAGATTAAATGTTAAAATTTCATCATTATAGACCATTTTGGGAACGTTCAACAGGTCCGGAGTCATCGTTTTTCGTCTGAAAATTGGTTTTTTGGACTGTACCAAAAATGATTCAAAATGTCAATTGGATCGTGCCTCATGTTGAATAACCACTTTTTAAACCCTCAGAGTGACCAAAATTGCCATTTTTAGAGAGTTTTGCTTACTCAAAAGCTTCAATTTTGATCCGTTTTAGGCACAGAAATGACTTTAAACACACTTATTTTAGTTGACAAAGTCATAATTCACATCCAACAGTCATTTACAGTCAAAAGATTAAATGTTAAAATTTCATCCATATTGACCATTTTGGGATCGTTCGACATGTCCGGAGTCATCGTTTTTCATCCGAAAATTGATTTTTTGGACTGTACCAAAAATGATTCAAAATGTCAATTGGATCGTGCCTCATGTTGAATAACCACTTTTTAAACCCTCACAGTGACCAAAATTGCCATTTTTACAGAGTTTTGATTACTCAAAAGTTTCAATTTTTACCCCTTTGAGGCACAGAAATGACTTTAAACACACTTATTTTAGTTGACAAAGTCATAATTCACATCCAACAGTCATTTACAGTCAAAAGATTAAATGTTAAAATTTCATCCATATTGACCATTTTGGGATCGTTCGACATGTCCGGAGTCATCGTTTTTCATCCGAAAATTGATTTTTTGGACTGTACCAAAAATGATTCAAAATGTCAATTGGATCGTGCCTCATGTTGAATAACCACTTTTTAAACCCTCACAGTGACCAAAATTGCCAATTTTAAAGAGTTTTGCTTACTCAAAAGCTTCAATTTTGACCCATTTCAGGCACAGAAATGACTTTAAACACACTTATTTTAGTTGACAAAGTCATAATTCACATCCAACAGTCATTTTGAGTCAAAAGATTTAATGTTAAAATTTCATCATTATAGACCATTTTGGGAATGTTCGACATGTCCGGAGTCATCGTTTTTCATCCGAAAATTGATTTTTTGGACTGTACCAAAAATGATTCAAAATGTCAATTGGATCGTGCCTCATGTTGAATAACCACTTTTTAAACCCTCACAGTGACCAAAATTGCCAATTTTACAGAGTTTTGCTTACTCAAAAGCTTCAATTTTGACCCATTTCAGGCACAGAAAATGACTTTAAACACACTTATTTTAGTTGACAAAGTCATAATTCACATCCAACAGTCATTTAGAGTCAAAAGATTAAATGTTAAAATTTCATCATTATAGACCATTTTGGGAACGTTCGACAGGTCCGGAGTCATCGTTTTTCGTCTGAAAATTGATTTTTTGGACTGTACCAAAAATGATTCAAAATGTCAATTGGATCGTGCCTCATGTTGAATAACCACTTTTTAAACCCTCACAGTGACCAAAATTGCCATTTTTACAGAGTTTTGATTACTCAAAAGCTTCAATTTTGACCCATTTCAGGCACAGAAATGACTTTAAACACACTTATTTTAGTTGACAAAGTCATAATTCACATCCAACAGTCATTTACAGTCAAAAGATTAAATGTTAAAATGTCATCCATATTGACCATTTTGGGATCGTTCGACATGTCCGGAGTCATCGTTTTTCATCCGAAAATTGATTTTTTGGACTGTACCAAAAATGATTCAAAATGTCAATTGGATCGTGCCTCATGTTGAATAACCACTTTTTAAACCCTCACAGTGACCAAAATTGCCATTTTTACAGAGTTTTGCTTACTCAAAAGCTTCAATTTTGACCCATTTCAGGCACAGAAATGACTTTAAACACACTTATTTTAGTTGACAAAGTCATAATTCACATCCAACAGTCATTTACAGTCAAAAGATTAAATGTTAAAATTTCATCCATATTGACCATTTTGGGATCGTTCGACATGTCCGGAGTCATCGTTTTTCATCCGAAAATTGATTTTTTGGACTGTACCAAAAATGATTCAAAATGTCAATTGGATCTTGCCTCATGTTGAATAACCACTTTTTAAACCCTCACAGTGACCAAAATTGCCAATTTTACAGAGTTTTGCTTACTCAAAAGCTTCAATTTTGACCCATTTCAGGCACAGAAATGACTTTAAACACACTTATTTTAGTTGACAAAGTCATAATTCACATCCAACAGTCATTTACAGTCAAAAGATTAAATGTTAAAATGTCATCCATATTGACCATTTTGGGATCGTTCGACATGTCCGGAGTCATCGTTTTTCATCCGAAAATTGATTTTTTGGACTGTACCAAAAATGATTCAAAATGTCAATTGGATCGTGCCTCATGTTGAATAACCACTTTTTAAACCCTCACAGTGACCAAAATTGCCAATTTTACAGAGTTTTGCTTACTCAAAAGCTTCAATTTTGACCCATTTCAGGCACAGAAATGACTTTAAACACACTTATTTTAGTTGACAAAGTCATAATTCACATCCAACAGTCATTTAGAGTCAAAAGATTAAATGTTAAAATTTCATCATTATAGACCATTTTGGGAACGTTCAACAGGTCCGGAGTCATCGTTTTTCGTCTGAAAATTGGTTTTTTGGACTGTACCAAAAATGATTCAAAATGTCAATTGGATCGTGCCTCATGTTGAATAACCACTTTTTAAACCCTCAGAGTGACCAAAATTGCCATTTTTAGAGAGTTTTGCTTACTCAAAAGCTTCAATTTTGATCCGTTTTAGGCACAGAAATGACTTTAAACACACTTATTTTAGTTGACAAAGTCATAATTCACATCCAACAGTCATTTACAGTCAAAAGATTAAATGTTAAAATTTCATCCATATTGACCATTTTGGGATCGTTCGACATGTCCGGAGTCATCGTTTTTCATCCGAAAATTGATTTTTTGGACTGTACCAAAAATGATTCAAAATGTCAATTGGATCGTGCCTCATGTTGAATAACCACTTTTTAAACCCTCACAGTGACCAAAATTGCCATTTTTACAGAGTTTTGATTACTCAAAAGCTTCAATTTTTACCCCTTTGAGGCACAGAAATGACTTTAAACACACTTATTTTAGTTGACAAAGTCATAATTCACATCCAACAGTCATTTACAGTCAAAAGATTAAATGTTAAAATTTCATCCATATTGACCATTTTGGGATCGTTCGACATGTCCGGAGTCATCGTTTTTCATCCGAAAATTGATTTTTTGGACTGTACCAAAAATGATTCAAAATGTCAATTGGATCGTGCCTCATGTTGAATAACCACTTTTTAAACCCTCACAGTGACCAAAATTGCCAATTTTAAAGAGTTTTGCTTACTCAAAAGCTTCAATTTTGACCCATTTCAGGCACAGAAATGACTTTAAACACACTTATTTTAGTTGACAAAGTCATAATTCACATCCAACAGTCATTTTGAGTCAAAAGATTTAATGTTAAAATGTCATCATTATAGACCATTTTGGGAATGTTCGACATGTCCGGAGTCATCGTTTTTCATCCGAAAATTGATTTTTTGGACTGTACCAAAAATGATTCAAAATGTCAATTGGATCGTGCCTCATGTTGAATAACCACTTTTTAAACCCTCACAGTGACCAAAATTGCCAATTTTACAGAGTTTTGCTTACTCAAAAGCTTCAATTTTGACCCATTTCAGGCACAGAAAATGACTTTAAACACACTTATTTTAGTTGACAAAGTCATAATTCACATCCAACAGTCATTTAGAGTCAAAAGATTAAATGTTAAAATTTCATCATTATAGACCATTTTGGGAACGTTCGACAGGTCCGGAGTCATCGTTTTTCGTCTGAAAATTGATTTTTTGGACTGTACCAAAAATGATTCAAAATGTCAATTGGATCGTGCCTCATGTTGAATAACCACTTTTTAAACCCTCACAGTGACCAAAATTGCCATTTTTACAGAGTTTTGATTACTCAAAAGCTTCAATTTTGACCCATTTCAGGCACAGAAATGACTTTAAACACACTTATTTTAGTTGACAAAGTCATAATTCACATCCAACAGTCATTTACAGTCAAAAGATTAAATGTTAAAATTTCATCCATATTGACCATTTTGGGATCGTTCGACATGTCCGGAGTCATCGTTTTTTATCCGAAAATTGATTTTTTGGACTGTACCAAAAATGATTCAAAATGTCAATTGGATCGTGCCTCATGTTGAATAACCACTTTTTAAACCCTCACAGTGACCAAAATTGCCATTTTTACAGAGTTTTGATTACTCAAAAGCTTCAATTTTTACCCCTTTGAGGCACAGAAATGACTTTAAACACACTTATTTTAGTTGACAAAGTCATAATTCACATCCAACAGTCATTTACAGTCAAAAGATTAAATGTTAAAATTTCATCCATAGTGAACATTTTGGGATCGTTCGACATGTCCGGAGTCATCGTTTTTCATCCGAAAATTGATTTTTTGGACTGTACCAAAAATGATTCAAAATGTCAATTGGATCGTGCCTCATGTTGAATAACCACTTTTTAAACCCTCACAGTGACCAAAATTGCCAATTTTACAGAGTTTTGCTTACTCAAAAGCTTCAATTTTGACCCGTTTCAGGCACAGAAATGACTTTAAACACACTTATTTTAGTTGACAAAGTCATAATTCACATCCAACAGTCATTTACAGTCAAAAGATTAAATGTTAAAATTTCATCCATATTGACCATTTTGGGTTCGTTCGACATGTCCGGAGTCATCGTTTTTCATCCGAAAATTGATTTTTTGGACTGTACCAAAAATGATTCAAAATGTCAATTGCATCGTGCCTCATGTCGAATAACCACTTTTTAAACCCTCACAGTGACCAAAATTGCCATTTTTACAGAGTTTTGCTTACTCAAAAGCTTCAATTTTGACCCATTTCAGGCACAGAAATGACTTTAAACACACTTATTTTAGTTGACAAAGTCATAATTCACATCCAACAGTCATTTACAGTCAAAAGATTAAATGTTAAAATTTCATCCATATTGACCATTTTGGGATCGTTCGACATGTCCGGAGTCATCGTTTTTCATCCGAAAATTGATTTTTTGGACTGTACCAAAAATGATTCAAAATGTCAATTTGATCTTGCCTCATGTTGAATAACCACTTTTTAAACCCTCACAGTGACCAAAATTGCCAATTTTACAGAGTTTTGCTTACTCAAAAGCTTCAATTTTGACCCATTTCAGGCACAGAAATGACTTTAAACACACTTATTTTAGTTGACAAAGTCATAATTCACATCCAACAGTCATTTACAGTCAAAAGATTAAATGTTAAAATTTCATCCATATTGACCATTTTGGGATCGTTCGACATGTCCGGAGTCATCGTTTTTCATCCGAAAATTGATTTTTTGGACTGTACCAAAAATGATTAAAAATGTCAATTGGATCGTGCCTCATGTTGAATAACAACTTTTTAAACCCTCACAGTGACCAAAATTGCTAATTTTACAGAGTTTTGCTTACTCAAAAGCTTCAATTTTGACCCGTTTCAGGCACAGAAATGACTTTAAACACACTTATTTTAGTTGACAAAGTCATTATTCACATCCAACAGTCATTTAGAGTCAAAAGATTAAATGTTAAAATTTCATCCATATTGACCATTTTGGGATCGTTCGACATGTCCGGAGTCATCGTTTTTCATCCGAAAATTGATTTTTTGGACTGTACCAAAAATGATTCAAAATGTCAATTGGATCGTGCCTCATGTTGAATAACCACTTTTTAAACCCTCACAGTGACCAAAATTGCCATTTTTACAGAGTTTTGATTACTCAAAAGCTTCAATTTTGACCCATTTCAGGCACAGAAATGACTTTAAACACACTTATTTTAGTTGACAAAGTCATAATTCACATCCAACAGTCATTTACAGTCAAAAGATTAAATGTTAAAATTTCATCCATATTGACCATTTTGGGATCGTTCGACATGCCCGGAGTCATCGTTTTTCATCCGAAAATTGATTTTTTGGACTGTACCAAAAATGATTCAAAATGTCAATTGGATCGTGCCTCGTGTTGAATAACCACTTTTTAAACCCTCACAGTGACCAAAATTGCCATTTTTACAGAGTTTTGCTTACTCAAAAGCTTCAATTTTGACCCATTTCAGGCACAGAAATGACTTTAAACACACTTATTTTAGTTGACAAAGTCATAATTCACATCCAACAGTCATTTACAGTCAAAAGATTAAATGTTAAAATTTCATCATTATAGACCATTTTGGGAACGTTCGACAGGTCCGGAGTCATCGTTTTTCGTCTGAAAATTGATTTTTTGGACTGTACCAAAAATGATTCAAAATGTCAATTGGATCGTGCCTCATGTTGAATAACCACTTTTTAAACCCTCAGAGTGACCAAAATTGCCATTTTTACAGAGTTTTGCTTACTCAAAAGCTTCAATTTTAATCCGTTTTAGGCACAGAAATGACTTTAAACACACTTATTTTAGTTGACAAAGTCATAATTCACATCCAACAGTCATTTACAGTCAAAAGATTAAATGTTAAAATTTCATCCATAGTGAACATTTTGGGATCGTTCGACATGTCCGGAGTCATCGTTTTTCATCCGAAAATTGATTTTTTGGACTGTACCAAAAATGATTCAAAATGTCAATTGGATCGTGCCTCATGTTGAATAACCACTTTTTAAACCCTCACAGTGACCAAAATTGCCAATTTTACAGAGTTTTGCTTACTCAAAAGCTTCAATTTTGACCCGTTTCAGGCACAGAAATGACTTTAAACACACTTATTTTAGTTGACAAAGTCATAATTCACATCCAACAGTCATTTACAGTCAAAAGATTAAATGTTAAAATGTCATCCATATTGACCATTTTGGGATCGTTCGACATGTCCGGAGTCATCGTTTTTCATCCGAAAATTGATTTTTTGGAATGTACCAAAAATGATTCAAAATGTCAATTGGATCGTGCCTCATGTTGAATAACCACTTTTTAAACCCTCACAGTGACCAAAATTGCCATTTTTACAGAGTTTTGCTTACTCAAAAGCTTCAATTTTGACCCATTTCAGGCACAGAAATGACTTTAAACACACTTATTTTAGTTGACAAAGTCATAATTCACATCCAACAGTCATTTACAGTCAAAAGATTAAATGTTAAAATTTCATCCATATTGACCATTTTGGGATCGTTCGACATGTCCGGAGTCATCGTTTTTCATCCGAAAATTGATTTTTTGGACTGTACCAAAAATGATTCAAAATGTCAATTGGATCTTGCCTCATGTTGAATAACCACTTTTTAAACCCTCACAGTGACCAAAATTGCCAATTTTACAGAGTTTTGCTTACTCAAAAGCTTCAATTTTGACCCATTTCAGGCACAGAAATGACTTTAAACACACTTATTTTAGTTGACAAAGTCATAATTCACATCCAACAGTCATTTACAGTCAAAAGATTAAATGTTAAAATTTCATCCATATTGACCATTTTGGGATCGTTCGACATGTCCGGAGTCATCGTTTTTCATCCGAAAATTGATTTTTTGGACTGTACCAAAAATGATTCAAAATGTCAATTGGATCGTGCCTCATGTTGAATAACCACTTTTTAAACCCTCACAGTGACCAAAATTGCCAATTTTACAGAGTTTTGCTTACTCAAAAGCTTCAATTTTGACCCATTTCAGGCACAGAAATGACTTTAAACACACTTATTTTAGTTGACAAAGTCATAATTCACATCCAACAGTCATTTAGAGTCAAAAGTTTAAATGTTAAAATTTCATCATTATAGACCATTTTGGGAACGTTCAACAGGTCCGGAGTCATCGTTTTTCGTCTGAAAATTGGTTTTTTGGACTGTACCAAAAATGATTCAAAATGTCAATTGGATCGTGCCTCATGTTGAATAACCACTTTTTAAACCCTCAGAGTGACCAAAATTGCCATTTTTAGAGAGTTTTGCTTACTCAAAAGCTTCAATTTTGATCCGTTTTAGGCACAGAAATGACTTTAAACACACTTATTTTAGTTGACAAAGTCATAATTCACATCCAACAGTCATTTACAGTCAAAAGATTAAATGTTAAAATTTCATCCATATTGACCATTTTGGGATCGTTCGACATGTCCGGAGTCATCGTTTTTCATCCGAAAATTGATTTTTTGGACTGTACCAAAAATGATTCAAAATGTCAATTGGATCGTGCCTCATGTTGAATAACCACTTTTTAAACCCTCACAGTGACCAAAATTGCCATTTTTACAGAGTTTTGATTACTCAAAAGCTTCAATTTTTACCCCTTTGAGGCACAGAAATGACTTTAAACACACTTATTTTAGTTGACAAAGTCATAATTCACATCCAACAGTCATTTACAGTCAAAAGATTAAATGTTAAAATTTCATCCATATTGACCATTTTGGGATCGTTCGACATGTCCGGAGTCATCGTTTTTCATCCGAAAATTGATTTTTTGGACTGTACCAAAAATGATTCAAAATGTCAATTGGATCGTGCCTCATGTTGAATAACCACTTTTTAAACCCTCACAGTGACCAAAATTGCCAATTTTAAAGAGTTTTGCTTACTCAAAAGCTTCAATTTTGACCCATTTCAGGCACAGAAATGACTTTAAACACACTTATTTTAGTTGACAAAGTCATAATTCACATCCAACAGTCATTTTGAGTCAAAAGATTTAATGTTAAAATTTCATCATTATAGACCATTTTGGGAATGTTCGACATGTCCGGAGTCATCGTTTTTCATCCGAAAATTGATTTTTTGGACTGTACCAAAAATGATTCAAAATGTCAATTGGATCGTGCCTCATGTTGAATAACCACTTTTTAAACCCTCACAGTGACCAAAATTGCCAATTTTACAGAGTTTTGCTTACTCAAAAGCTTCAATTTTGACCCATTTCAGGCACAGAAAATGACTTTAAACACACTTATTTTAGTTGACAAAGTCATAATTCACATCCAACAGTCATTTAGAGTCAAAAGATTAAATGTTAAAATTTCATCATTATAGACCATTTTGGGAACGTTCGACAGGTCCGGAGTCATCGTTTTTCGTCTGAAAATTGATTTTTTGGACTGTACCAAAAATGATTCAAAATGTCAATTGGATCGTGCCTCATGTTGAATAACCACTTTTTAAACCCTCACAGTGACCAAAAGTGCCATTTTTACAGAGTTTTGATTACTCAAAAGCTTCAATTTTGACCCATTTCAGGCACAGAAATGACTTTAAACACACTTATTTTAGTTGACAAAGTCATAATTCACATCCAACAGTCATTTACAGTCAAAAGATTAAATGTTAAAATTTCATCCATATTGACCATTTTGGGATCGTTCGACATGTCCGGAGTCATCGTTTTTTATCCGAAAATTGATTTTTTGGACTGTACCAAAAATGATTCAAAATGTCAATTGGATCGTGCCTCATGTTGAATAACCACTTTTTAAACCCTCACAGTGACCAAAATTGCCATTTTTACAGAGTTTTGATTACTCAAAAGCTTCAATTTTTACCCCTTTGAGGCACAGAAATGACTTTAAACACACTTATTTTAGTTGACAAAGTCATAATTCACATCCAAAAGTCATTTACAGTCAAAAGATTAAATGTTAAAATTTCATCCATATTGACCATTTTGGGATCGTTCGACATGTCCGGAGTCATCGTTTTTCATCCGAAAATTGATTTTTTGAACTGTACCAAAAATGATTCAAAATGTCAATTGGATCGTGCCTCATGTTGAATAACCACTTTTTAAACCCTCACAGTGACCAAAATTGCCAATTTTACAGAGTTTTGCTTACTCAAAAGCTTCAATTTTGATCCGTTTTAGGCACAGAAATGACTTTAAACACACTTATTTAAGTTGACAAAGTCATAATTCACATCCAACAGTCATTTACAGTCAAAAGATTAAATGTTAAAATTTCATCCATATTGACCATTTTGGGATCGTTCGACATGTCCGGAGTCATCGTTTTTCATCCGAAAATTGATTTTTTGGACTGTACCAAAAATGATTCAAAATGTCAATTGGATCGTGCCTCATGTTGAATAACCACTTTTTAAACCCTCACAGTGACCAAAATTGCCATTTTTACAGAGTTTTGATTACTCAAAAGCTTCAATTTTGACCCATTTCAGGCACAGAAATGACTTTAAACACACTTATTTTAGTTGACAAAGTCATAATTCACATCCAACAGTCATTTACAGTCAAAAGATTAAATGTTAAAATTTCATCCATATTGACCATTTTGGGATCGTTCGACATGTCCGGAGTCATCGTTTTTCATCCGAAAATTGATTTTTTGGACTGTACCAAAAATGATTCAAAATGTCAATTGGATCGTGCCTCATGTTGAATAACCACTTTTTAAACCCTCACAGTGACCAAAATTGCCATTTTTACAGAGTTTTGCTTACTCAAAAGCTTCAATTTTGACCCATTTCAGGCACAGAAATGACTTTAAACACACTTATGTTAGTTGACAAAGTCATAATTCACATCCAACAGTCATTTACAGTCAAAAGATTAAATGTTAAAATTTCATCCATATTGACCATTTTGGGATCGTTCGACATGTCCGGAGTCATCGTTTTTCATGCGAAAATTGATTTTTTGGACTGTACCAAAAATGATTCAAAATGTCAATTGGATCGTGCCTCATGTTGAATAACCACTTTTTAAACCCTCACAGTGACCAAAATTGCCAATTTTACAGAGTTTTGCTTACTCAAAAGCTTCAATTTTGACCCATTTCAGGCACAGAAATGACTTTAAACACACTTATTTTAGTTGACAAAGTCATAATTCACATCCAAAAGTCATTTAGAGTCAAAAGATTAAATGTTAAAATTTCATCATTATAGACCATTTTGGGAACGTTCGACAGGTCCGGAGTCATCGTTTTTCGTCTGAAAATTGATTTTTTGGACTGTACCAAAAATGATTCAAAATGTCAATTGGATTGTGCCTCATGTTGAATAACCACTTTTTAAACCCTCAGAGTGACCAAAATTGCCATTTTTACAGAGTTTTGCTTACTCAAAAGCTTCAATTTTGATCCGTTTTAGGCACAGAAATGACTTTAAACACACTTATTTTAGTTGACAAAGTCATAATTCACATCCAACAGTCATTTACAGTCAAAAGATTAAATGTTAAAATTTCATCCATAGTGAACATTTTGGGATCGTTCGACATGTCCGGAGTCATCGTTTTTCATCCGAAAATTGATTTTTTGGACTGTACCAAAAATGATTCAAAATGTCAATTGGATCGTGCCTCATGTTGAATAACCACTTTTTAAACCCTCACAGTGACCAAAATTGCCAATTTTACAGAGTTTTGCTTACTCAAAAGCTTCAATTTTGACCCGTTTCAGGCACAGAAATGACTTTAAACACACTTATTTTAGTTGACAAAGTCATAATTCACATCCAACAGTCATTTACAGTCAAAAGATTAAATGTTAAAATTTCATCCATATTGACCATTTTGGGATCGTTCGACATGTCCGGAGTCATCGTTTTTCATCCGAAAATTGATTTTTTGGACTGTACCAAAAATGATTCAAAATGTCAATTGGATCGTGCCTCATGTTGAATAACCACTTTTTAAACCCTCACAGTGACCAAAATTGCCATTTTTACAGAGTTTTGCTTACTCAAAAGCTTCAATTTTGACCCATTTCAGGCACAGAAATGACTTTAAACACACTTATTTTAGTTGACAAAGTCATAATTCACATCCAACAGTCATTTACAGTCAAAAGATTAAATGTTAAAATTTCATCCATATTGACCATTTTGGGATCGTTCGACATGTCCGGAGTCATCGTTTTTCATCCGAAAATTGATTTTTTGGACTGTA
>NW_028245550.1:0-163889 GCF_964263255.1 Lissotriton vulgaris | reverse complement strand
AGGAAGAAATACCTTCAGCAAGAACAGCTGAGAGGCATAAAACACTGTATAATAAAAATGAAGGCTCTCTGTCCAAGACAACATTGTAATAGTTACTTGGATACTTCTTAGAGTGGGCTTCATTTTTTCTCACAATTGGTTGGCTTCTTTGCCTACTTCAGCATGTTGCTTCTGATTTAGTGGCTTTGCTATGCTTTTGTTTGTCCCACCTTTGGAATATTTAGGTTTCACCCTGGTTTTTGATTGGTTCAGCATACCCTTTCAAGACTGCCAACAGGGACAATTTGTTTTCTTTTTTTCCTCCCCATCATATTTGATTTAGTACCCATGGAAGTGCATGTTGTACTCATCCCTTCTTCTATTACCCCTCCACACCCCCACACTCCTCCCTACCGTCACAATTGTACAACTAACACGAACCACTGTGCAGCTTAGTGTTGTACTTTCTATCTGCCCTTCCCCACCTTTCGCTTGCTCCTTGTTGCCCCTCTCCTGCCATTAATCACTATTAGCCTTGCCAATGCGAGTTGCTTTTAAAATAGCACTAAACAATGCACAAACAAGGGGCAACCACCGATGTCAAATAACCAATAATTAAATATCTGGTTACACCAAAAAAGGTTCCTATGGCTCCATTTAAATTTCACTAATTTGGAATACATGAATGTTAGCCAAAGTGAGTGAATCATAACATCACCTACAGTTATAAGTCATGTGTAAAAAAATTTATGAAGAGCCTGTAGGGTGAAAGAAAATTAAGTTAAGGTGCTTGCAGCTGAAAACTGGCCCAGTTCACATGAGTTATGGCCATATTGACCACAGTGTGAAGAACTCAAAAAACAAGGAGTGGCACAGCCAGTAGGTCTCGCCTTTACAGGGTGAGCGATAAGGTATTGAGTATGCCAATGCTAGTTTCTAAAACATTGTTTTGAAGTTTCTAAAACATTGTTTTGAAAAAAAAAAGAAACAAAAGTTCAAAATACTAACACTATGTAACACTTTTGAATCATTCTGTGATTGATGTGCCTTGGGTTCGCTTGAGATCTACTTTCCCCTCTGAACTTGTCTTAGCTGCGGTGTGATGCAGGCACTGATGGAACCTACTTCTGGTGAAACAGTAGTAAAGTGATATACACTGTTCTCTGCTCTGTAAAATCACAGGGAGAAACATCTGTAGGTACAACTTTAAAAAGTCAGTTAGAGATGGGTGACAGCTCATAGTACTGAGATGTCCTTTATGCAAAATAGAAAAAGGAGTGGAGCCTCCCAGAGATGCCCCATGACCAAATCACCAGAGCACCCTGTTGTTAGTGCTCCAAACTTTGTTTTCTGTCAAAGCCTTGAAACATCTTATTTGAAAAATGCTGTTTAAGGTGAGTTCTGGAGTACCAAGCAGTTAACATTCCAGGTAAAGCACTGTAGCTTTTGGGTCACTAAAAGACCACCCATGCCCAGAGACACAGAGAGGGACCTGTGCAAGCACCCAGGCCGTGAAATAAGTTAGTGAAATTTGTGTCTTGTTACTTCACAGATTCCACATAAATAGATATGCGCTGTGGAATGGCCTTAATAAATTTAAATTGTGCTTACTTCACACTTGGATAATCCAATCTGAAATTCCCAGGCTTTTATGACGAGGTACAGTGGCTTGCACCACCACTGGTAAAAGTGCAGTATGTCTGAGGGAGATGAGCACGGTATATGGGAGATTTTTAAGGGGAAATCTTTGGATAAAATCTGGACCAGATGGTGAAATTTCCATCACCAAATGTGAGCACTGAAAATATACCCCACTATGAGTGATCATTGCCAGTGTCCACGTATCATATGATTGAGTAGTTCCAGAGCATATAACGTACACTATACTTATCTTTTTTTGAAAGACTGCCACTCTTCTTGGGGAACACACTGTAAGTAAGCAACTCTATATTAGGTGGCTGGTCAACCACAATTTGAAGAGCAGATGGTGGACCTGGCCTGGTCTGGCCTGATAGTTCAGGCTGGACTGTTCCAATTGGAGTGATTTACATAAGGCTGAGTCCAAACTGAAGTCACATGGTGGGTAAAGAACATTGAACTGGGATGGAGCCCGAGCAATTGCCAGTGGCTGAGATGAATTCATGCATGCCATCCATCACCTTGTTGCTGTTGTTGCAGTTGACTCCCTAAGAGTGTTGGGTATGCCCAGACATTGATCCCTTGCTCACTGTGCCACTGGAACCAAGCTATACCTGGCTGATGAGCCCTATTGAGGATAAAACTGGTCCTAGGTTGCTTGTGTTCTGGTTCAGAGGGGACCTGTCCAGGGCAGTTTGGACCAGGCAGCTGCTCCCATTGAAGCAGAGTCTAGACTGATTTACATATGGCTGGGTCCAAACTGATGTGGCGGGAAAATGCTGGACTGCGGCCCAAGCCATTGCCAGTGGCTTAAAATACTTCAAGCATTCCATCCATCAGGCTGTTGTTGCAAGAACTATTGTAGAGGCACCATATTCCAAACGCATGATTGGGCTGACATACCTCTATAGGTTGTAAGTACATTTACAGAACTTTGGAGTATGTTTCCTTACTACCTTCCTCTAAATCAGACTGCTAGACTCTTACAAGAAACTAACAAGATGTGAAAACTCAGCCCCTGAGGACCTGATTGACTGGTAGCAGTGCTTGTGTGGATCTTAGTAGCTGTGCGCGATGCAAAGCAACACAAATGGCAGTACCAATCAACCTTCATGCACATGGTTTCAGCTCTACTATTTAATGTGAGTGCCAGCTTTCCTTTGTGTAGTGCCAAACCTCTGCTAATCTGTTTCAGGATGGGAACTGCTCAAATACTCCTTAGAATCCACCCAAATTCACACCTAGTGAACTAGCATGGTCTAGATTTGCTTAGCATCCTAGCATCAAAAGAAACCAGGTGCAAATATTGAGCAAGCAGAATATCCTTTGATATATGCTCCTGTAACATTAAATTTCACTAAATTGCTCACCTAAGGCCTAGATGTACAAAGCCTTTGAGTCGCCCATGCATCAAGCATGGAGATGCAGGGCAACACAAAGCCTTATTTGGAATTTAAAAACCATTGGCCGCCTATTGCCCCCCTATTTCTTGATGTCCCGACAGACCACCTTTTCGGTACCCCATCTTGCTTCCTCCAATTCTCCCCTTCCCATTCCATTCCCAGGGGAGCCTTCCTCCTCCTCCTCCTCTCCCTGCTGCCCACTTTCCCACTCTGATTGTTCCAGGGTCAGGCGGGTCCTTTCCTATCTTCTTCCTGGATCCCAAAGGACCATCCTGACATTAACACAGGTCTCTCTAACTGGACTCCCCCCACCTCCCCCCCCCACCAGGACCCCTTGGCTCCCCAAATTTATAGTGACGTTCCACTTTACTTTGCTATTTCCGGTCGTTTTTTATGGCCTTATGCATGCAGTTCCTACGTGCTCACAGCTTATGTCATTCATGTTTCTTTCAATAAAGAAAGTTACAAAAAAAAGAATGCTTTTGCCTCATTCCACACATAAACACATGGAGCAAAGTATGGTTTTCTTTGTGTTTGTCCTATTAAAAATCATGTAAGTAATATTTGAGCATCTCGTTTTCTTCTGTCCCATACATTCATACTGCTAAATCAATGCAAAATTCACCTGTTCCATGTTTTACAACATTTAAATAGTGATGTAGAAATAAATAGTAGTGCTAAACTTAGCAGGTTTCGGATGTCTTCTTATAAAGCCAAGTATATTATATCATGTTAAATTAACCTGTTGAATCTGAGCACTGTTTGGTACAAGAAAACCTGATCCCTTCCCTTCACCCCCTCTCAAAGAAGGGGAGTCTTTTGATATGTTAATAAAAAAAAACCCTCCTAGAAAAGGTGAAAGTGCAGCTATGAATGGTTTGTGAAAGCGACTAAAGGAAAGGACAGATGGTCTCGAAGTAGTCTAATACTTAACACAATGTTATGTTATGTTATGTTATATTTATTTTTGTATAGCGCACCGCTACTCAAAAAGAGTGTCCCGGCGCTTTAAGTAAGGAGAACTACAGCACAATAACATAACACAGTAAAAGAAAGAAGACAAGAAACAGAAAGAGATAACAACGGGACGGCCTACTGGGTAAACAGCCAAGTTTTGAGGCCTTTCCTAAAAGCAAGTAGACTGGTGGCTCCCCGGAGTGTGAGCGGCAGTGAGTTCTACAACTGTGGCGCCAGCAATCCAAAGGAGCGGCCTCCCAGGCGGGCTCTCTTCACTCGCGGGACAGCCGCCAGGAACAGAGATTCTGACCTCAGAGAACGAGCCGGATGGTAAAAGGCAAGTCTCTTTTGGAGGTACTTCGCTCCCATCGCATGGAGGGCTTTATAGGCCAAGGTCAATGCCTTAAAAGCAATCTGTTTGCGGATGGGGAGCCAGTGCAACGTCTGCAGCAAGCCCGCAGCACTGGCTCGTCTGTTCAGACCAAAAATGGCCCTCGCGGCAGCGTTCTGCACGACTTGAAACCGCTGTAGCAGATACTCTGGAAGGCCCAGGTAAAGAATGTTCGAATAATCTAACCTAGAGCCGATCAGAGCCTGCACCGTCAGCTTCCTATGCTCCTCAGACTAAAGGGGTAAAAACCTCCGCAACATCTTGAGGAGGCCGAAGCAAGTGCCCGTCACACCAAGGATCTGGGATTTCAACGTCAGCCCCTTGTCCATCTTGACCCCCAAGTTCTTAGCCATTTGGGATGAACAAGATGGAGGGAACATATTAATGGGCCACCAAGCCTGCCAGTCTGGCTCCGTATCGCACCCAAAGAAGAGTACCTCGGACTTATCGGAATTGCACTTGAGGCTGTTCAGTTGGAACCATTTAAAAACAGCCCCAAGGCAATCCCGGATACCCTCCCCATCAAAGTCTCCTCCTCTCTTGCAAGAGAAGAGGAGCTGGGTGTCGTCTGCGTAGGATACGATCTGGGCCCCAAACGACTCCGCCAGCGCCGCCAAAGGGGTCATGAAGATGTTAAAAAGGGTCGGGCTCAATATAGAGCCCTGTGGAACCCCGACTCCCAGAGGCGGCATCACAGCGGAATCTGGGGAGGCCCAGACCATTTGCCGGCGGCCAGCTAGAAAGGAAGAAAACCAGCTGAGCACCGTCCCCCGCAGGCCTATCTCATAGAGTCTTGCAAGAAGGCCGTCGTGGGGGACGGTGTCGAAAGCCGCCGACAAGTCCAACATCACCAGCATGGCTTTGCCCCCAGTGTCCAGAACCCCTTTAATGGTTTCTGAAACCTCTAGGAGCGCGGTCTCTGTGCTGTGATTTGGGCGGAAGCCGGACTGGGTGGCGTGCAGAATTTCGTGTGTCTCTAGAAAATTGGAGAGCACCGTCTGAACATGCTTCTCCACAATCTTCGTGAGAGCCGGCAGCAGAGAGACAGGCCTATAGTTGACTGGGGCCTTCGGATCAAGGCCAGGCTTCTTAAGCAGACGGATGACCATTGCCTGCTTCCAGGCCTGCGGTACCACTCCCTGGCTCAACAAGAGATTCAGGAGAGGGTTCGCCAGCGGATTAATCATTTCCGCAATTTTCGCCAAAAATTTGGCCGGGCACGGGTCCAGAGGCGACCCAGATTTAAGGCTGCCCATAAGCGCTAAGGAAGCAGGGGCTGAGATAGATGGAAACACAGCCAACGTCGAACCTGGCGAGGCCCGAGGGAGCATGTCAACCTCAGGGTTGGTCAGCCCCGCAGGTGCCATCGGTAGAAAAGAGTCCTGTATAAGTTTGATCTTGCTAGTAAAGAAGTTAGCAAGATCCGAAGCCCAGGATTCAGAGGGCATCTCTTCAGATGTATTGGACCGTGAAGCCATGAATTCTCTCACTATGGTGAAAATCTCCTTACAGGAGTTGGAGGCGGCTTCTATTCTCCCTGCAAGGTAGGCTTTTTTACCGAGGCGGATGTCCCGGTGGTAGGCCTTAACCGCCGTCTTATAGGTCAGCCTAGCCACAGCATTGTATTGTGCCCGCCAGGCTCTTTCGGCTACCTTACACTGCTGCCGCGTAGCCGACAGTGCTGCGGTGAACCAGGGAGCCGAGACCCGCTTCGACGTTAAGCGGGGGGCCAACACCGGGGCAAGATCGTTAAGCCTGTCTAAAAGCCATGCTTGCAAAGACTCCAAATCCTTCTCCAGGTCGCCTGAGAGGGGGCAAGGGTGATCCAGGGCGGCCTGGGCCAGCATCGCAGGGGTCACTCGATGGTAAGCCCTAGGGACTCGTCCCTGCTGCTGTGGCACAGAAATAGACGATTTAGCTGTGCCTCTAATCGCGAATTTAGCAAGCTGATGATCTGACCATAGCACCGGGATAATCTCTTTCACCTCAAGAGGGGATGTCGAGAAGACCTGGTCGAGGGTATGTCCCTTGACATGCGTAGGCCCCTGAAGATAGGGAATCAGGCCCAACGGGGCCGTAGCCTCTAATAGTTTGATAGCGGCCGGGTCCGACGGATCATCCATCCGGAAGTTGAAATCCCCGGCTACTATACAATGTTCTGCTTTCAGGGCCAGTCCCAGCAAAACCGAATCGAAGTCTTCAAAAAACTTTCCAGGTGGGCCAGGAGGTCTGTATACTAATAATCCTTTAACTGATTGGTGAGGGGCCAGAGTGATAGAAAAGGCAAGGGACTCGGAGCCGCGGATGTCATCCACTGGCAGGATAGCACATGACGTGCCTTTCTTCACCACAAGTGCCACTCCACCACCCCTTCCCTTAGCTCTATCCTTCCTGAAGATGTTATAATCAGGCGGAATTGCCATGGTGATGTCCGGATTAGAAAAATCTCCCCACCACGTCTCAGTAAGCATAAGACAAAGTGCCTTTTCCGTGTCAAGTAGCTCAAAAATGTCTTGTGCGTGTCTGCACGCAGATCTAGTATTTAACAGCATGCAGAGATACCCAACACTGGCAATGTTATTGTTGGGAGATAAAGATAAAGCGCGGTTGGGGCGCCAGCCACAGCCGGGGCAGCATGACTTACCTCTGTGGCGGCCAGGGAAGACAGTGCAGCAGCCCCTAGCTAGATTATGGAAAGAGCGAAGCTCCTCAGGAGTATATCGCAACCTGGGAGAACCAGGAGTACACATACCTGGTAACGGAGCCCCACCCGCCGCCCCGATCGCCTCCGGGACGCAGACGGGCAGGACTCTGGCTTGACTCCGGCGCGAGTCAGGCGCCTCCGCTGCGCGAAGGGATGTGAGCTTTAAGTACAGCCTCACCTGGTCTCCAAACGGAGCATTAGAGCGCTGGGTCAGGTGGCGCGCTGGAAGAACAGCACCCCCAATATGGCGGCCAGGCGCCACGAGTAAGCACTACAAGCAAGAAGAACTCCGCTCTACAAGCGGTGGGGGGCCCAATTATGGTGCAAGTCTGTGGGCGCGGCGACAATATTAAAAACAGGGGCTAAGGAAATAATTTTAACAATCATTTGAGTTTGGCAGTGATTTATTCCCAGTACAAACATCTGTGCTAAACTACCTGCGTACTTTATTGCCTAAGAAGAAATACAATATTGCAATGTGTAAGAAACAGCATTCTTCTGTTGGGGAAATCAGGGATCAGTTTTAACCATCTTTTAAATGACAGGTGGAGCACTGCAAAGACGGCATTTTTTAAAAATGTTTTGCTTTGATATTTTAGGTTATTCTGAATGATATGAAACATAAATGCATTTGTAAAGGTAACCTATACATGTGTAGGAGTAAGAAGCCAACGACATAAGTGGCTGAAAAATGTATAAAAATCTTGTAAAAACTCGATTTCTAAAGCATTGCTATTTACATTTATTCTGACATGGTTAGGTAGTTACTGTTTTTGACTGTAATTTGTAACTTGAAAAAAATATCATCTAAAGGGGAGTTTTGTCCTTATTAGTTCTAATTTTATCAAGTCTGGTTAGGACTTTTATTAAATAAATGGACTGTACTGCTTTTTAAAGACATGGGCAGATATACCAACATTTTGCACTGGGTTTGCTTAACAAAAGTGATGCAACCCAGTACAAAATGTTTATTTGGTAATTTACTATCTAGCTCAAAATGTGATTTGAGCTGGAAAGTTGCCTAAAAGTAACGCAAAGCAGTGCTTTGCATCACTTTGCATCAAGGTAGCTTGCAATGGGCAGTACATGAACATTCACATGCAACCACTCATGATTTTTGATGTAAAACCCTATCTGCTAACAGTAGTAGACAGGGTATTGCACCAAAAAATAATGCAATTTCGAGGAAGGTGTGAAAAAGGGGAATGCTTTTTTCTCTCCAAACCTTTACAGTGAAGCACAGATCTAAAGTAGGAAAAGGTTTAAAGTTTGTCTAGGCAAAGTATTTTGTACTGGAAGGGTAGCCTTCCAGTAAAAAAACCCATGCTAGACATGACACAGGCACCTTTGCACTATGGTAGCATGTGCCTGACAGTAGGCAGCCTGATTGTGTGCCAGTTTCGATCGCTGTGCCAACAGTAACTTAGTTACTCAGCCAATCATTATCTTTTAATCCTATTTTGCGTGTAATCAAAACAGTTCCTACAAAAGAAACTCATAATTTTTTACAATCCTAACATATACATGTAAAGGCAGACATTTAAAGATTCTCTTTAACTCTATAGTCATAAAGAAAGATGTTCGGGTGTGCTGACCTACTTACTGCAAAGGTATCAAACTACTTGGCACTGTGGCAAATCGCACCTCCCACACTATCCCTCATCAAGATTTTTGGTGCACACTCTTTTCTCTGCATATTATTCCGCTCTTTAAATCAGTCAAAAGATATAGTATCACGATATTTCAATATATCGTCCAAGAAGTTCCCTTATTTTATAGGAGCATCCCTTTTCTGCTAAAAACATACTTCCCCATGCTGTGGGCACTGTTAGCAAGGCCGAAATAGCCCTTAGGACAATGAGGCACTAGTCACTGTCTCATCTAGCCATTATCTAAAAAAACATATTTCATAATGCATATTAGTATGTGAACAAAGCCAAAACAACAAAAAAACCTCTAAATTCCTGATACAAGCATTACAATACAATAATAGGCATTGATGCCCCAAGGTAATTTGCAAAAAACGATCAGATCAGTTTATATCCTACCTCAGTGCAGTGCATTATATCCTATCGTAGTAATCAGGATAAAAAGGCAATAGTGAAGTATTCTGGGTTTAGAGACTGACTAATTGCTTTTAGCAATATTTATAAAACCACAAACAATTTTCAGACACAAAAACTCTAAATTAAATAGCTTCATGTAAAAAAAAACTTGTATTTTAATAAATAGTGAAAAGGTTGATTTCATGAAATATTTGTATAAATACAGGATTATGCAGCTTTCCCTTTGAAATGTCTGTCCTTTCTGCTGCTAGCATAAGATTCTGGTGAACAAAGTGTGTTTAAATGCAAAGTGTGTTTAAGCCTGCAGTACCACCTCCTGTCTCCAGGGGCAGAGCTGAGCAAAAATATAAACACACTTGATGAAACACAGGTCCCCACAAGGCAATTTTTTTAAAAGTTGTAAAAATTTACACAGATGTTCCTGAAGCCATTTTTTATGATTTAGAAGACATTGCCTTGTGGGGACCTGGGTTCAGGTCCCCACAGTGCAATCAAGTCCCCACAGCGTGAGTGTGTTATCACACCCAAGTCCCCACAAGGATAGTAACACAAACACACACACACACACACACACACACACACACACACACACACACACACACACACACACACACACACACACACACACACACACACACACACACACACACACACACACACACACACACACACACACACACACACACACACACACACACACACACACACACACACACACACACACACACACACACACACACACACACACACACACACACACACACACACACACACACACACACACACACACACACACACACACACACACACACACACACACACACACACACACACACACACACACACACACACACACACACACACACACACACACACACACACACACACACACACACACACACACACACACACACACACACACACACACACACACACACACACACACACACACACACACACACACACACACACACACACACACACACACACACACACACACACACACACACACACACACACACACACACACACACACACACACACACACACACACACACACACACACACACACACACACACACACACACACACACACACACACACACACACACACACACACACACACACACACACACACACACACACACACACACACACACACACACACACACACACACACACACACACACACACACACACACACACACACACACACACACACACACACACACACACACACACACACACACACACACACACACACACACACACACACACACACACACACACACACACACACACACACACACACACACACACACACACACACACACACACACACACACACACACACACACACACACACACACACACTTCAATTGTAAAAATATCATTTTAAGTTAACAAATACTGAAAATGTCTGTCCAACTTGTCCCGGAGCCTCTAGGCCAAGGTGGTGCAAGAGGTGCCTCTTCCGCTTGCCAGCGGGAGCATGAAATTGCAGCTTTGCCGTGCGAACTGATGTGCATTCACCTCCACTGGATACAACTCTTCTGGAGCCTGGATTGTACCTCCAGCCGCTATCATGCGGAGAGGTGCTTATTTACTTCTTGCCGGGCAGTGTAAATACACTCTTCAATTCCCTCCCTCTCCCCCTCCCCCACAACAGATCTCCACTTTCGCGCCGGTCAGTACTTGACTGCAGATCACGTAACCATCCACATCATTCCTAATTATATAATAATCTAGAAACTAAGCTAAATAGAGCATGACAATAACATTCATTATCTTCTAATTCTTTTTATGTAGTATGCCCTCCCCACCACATATAGCGGGCGCTCGCGTGCGCGCAGCCAATGCTTGTCTCAATTGTCACAAAGCAGTGTGCAATAAACATCAGCTGGTACCTTGGGGTAGTGACGTGCCCTGTGAGCCTGCCCCCATCCTGGCCATTTGTTACCACATAGAAAGACTCCTCTGACCCCCCACACCTGGGAATAATAACATCAGGGCTTCTTCCGAGTTAAGACTGCACCTCCTGTAACTTAAGTGTGCTGAGGGAGGGACCCACTTAAACAATGGAAGCTTCCGAGGATGCTAAAGAGCTCTTAAACTGTACGTGTGTTAAGTCACTCGCACTTATTCACTGACTTACACGAGTCTACAACTTTCACTTTTTAGTGGTGCATTGACATGTGCAGAATACACTGTGGCTAAAGCCACGAGTCTGTGACATCCTCTGCAAACATTCCCAAAGGCGCTGGAAGTTTTAGGCTTTGCGGTAGTACCTTGCTCTGGACTGATATCTGGGTATCTCCTCTGGGTTCAAGGGCTTCAAAGCGAAGAATAAACCTTTGTTTGTCTGCACCCCTCTGTGCTGGGGCATGTTTATTTATATACATTTTTCTAGCGCATAGCCTCCTGCTGTCCGGCCTTCAGGGCGCTGTAGAAGGAATGAGGGGCGAGGCGAGGAGTAAAAGAGGTACGTTTAAGTCCCAGGGAGCAGTCACTGCTTGCATGGGGTGTACATGTACACATGCATGTACAGAGGGTCAGCAATTTAAAACAAGCATTGGCATAGCCAATAGGTCTTGTTAGTTTTACTCATGGTCCTATAATTATAATATGCTTTGCAAGTTGGTCTGATTATCAGAAAATCATAGCCATTCTCTAAGCTAACCTGTGTGGATGAGTAAGCTCCCCTTTTTAGGTCGAGCCTAGGGCAGCGCACGCGCTGCTTGCTCCACACCACACCCACAGCCACACACACACACACACACACACAACCACAACCACACACACACACACACAACCACACACACACACAACCATGCACAAAATCACAACACATACAACCACACATACAACCACACACACAACCACACATACAACCACACACACACACAACCACACATACAACCACACACACACACACAACCACACATACAACCACACACACACACAACCACACACACAGCCACAGCCACACACACACAACAACCACACACAACTACACACACAACCCCACACACAACCACACACACAGCCCCACACACAACCACACACACAGCCCCACACACAACCACACACACAACCCCCACACAACCACACACACACAACCCTACACACACAACCACACACAACCACACACAACCACACACACACAACCACACACACAAATACACACACACACAACCACACCCACGCAACCACACACACACCCACACACACCTAACCACACCCATACACACAACCACATACACACACAACCACACACACACCAGACCACACCCATACACACAACCACACACACACAACCACACCGTCAGTGCACACTTTCACCAGGCACAGACCGCATCAGTCCTCAGTGCACGCTTTCACCAGCACACACCACCGCCGTCAGTGCACTCTTTCACCAGCACACACCACCAGACGTCAGTGCACTCCTTCACCGGGCTCAAACACCACCATCCGTCAGTGTACGCTTCCACCAGGCACACACCACCCTACGTCAGTGCACGCTTTCACCAGGCACACACTCACCACCAGCCATCAGTGCACGCTTTCACCAGGCACACACTCACCACCAGCCGTCAGTGCATGCTTCCACCAGGCCCATACACCACCAGCCGGCAGTGCACCATTTCTCCAGGCACACACACCACCAGCCATCAGTGCACACATCAATTGTTAACACATCCACACAGCAATCGCAGTATGGTGCACTTTACTTTTAAATATATTCATTTAAAGTGCACAATGACACCATTGCTACAAAAATAAATACTTTTTTTTGTCTTACAATTTATAGACTTTCGTTGCAATTGGTTTAGCAATATTTAGCAATGCCAATAGCTCAAACTTAATTATTGCGAGACCTATTGCATTGCAAATTCTTGTTAAAATTAGGGAGCAAGGAGCACTGACTGTTATTATCCCCTTCGATGCTCATGACGAGCTGAGCTCGTCATGAGGCACGGTTGAGCTGTGCTGATGACGAGCTGAGCTCGTCATGAACAATGGGAATGAGCATCATTCAGCACAGGAGGGGAATTGCTGCAGCAGCAATGGTGTTATTATTCTTTCATAGCCCTATACGATTGGAGCATGAGCTGGACATGGGGATTCATTTATGTGATTGCTGCTATTGACTTAAATTGCATTTGCATACTGTTGGATAGGTAAGTCTTTTGGCAAATGTATGTACTACTTTATTTCATTTGTTGTACAGATATTTAAGTCCCAACAGTTATATTTTGCACAAACGCGATTTTGTGTATCATTTATAGTGATAGCTGTTTGGCTCCGTATGCCGGGAACTGAATACTGCATTCTATTTTGTAAGTTGCACAAAAATTATTATCCTATCTAATTTTAATTCAAATACCCTTTGTGGCGATTGCCCTATTAAACTCTCCCAAGAAGTCCAAAAGACTCCTCTTTTTTAAAGTTTTTTTTATCAGTTTGTTATATTGTTCCCATATTTATTCAAGTAATTCTTTAGGAAGTACCTATTGGCATCATTTTTATTCTAGTTAATATTGGCATCTGCATGCAGCACTTTATATTGTCTGTTACATGGCTTCAAAAAAATCTTGTAAATAACTTTGTCTCTGCTTAGTTCCCAGTGTGGGTGCTTTATTTTCAAGCGTGTTAGGCCAAAAGCCTTTAGTTGTCCTTTGACAATTGTATCTAGCAACTTACTTTGCAAATTGTTTGATCTTGTACTCCTTCTTCAACTTTTTTTATGCACGGTTGTTTTTATTGGGTTCTGTGCTCTTAGATTCTCAAGACAGCCCCCTCCGTTTTTATGTCTGACGAGATGAGGTTATAATTTCTTTTTAGATTTTATTATGTATTTGGCCTGCAAAAGCATATAATAGTATTGGTTGCCTCGTTGCTGAAGATTTTTTATGCTCCCACCATTTTGCGTGAGTTTTGCATCCATGCTTTGATATATTCATATTCTGTGCATGGGAGCGATCTTTATTTTCAGCCTTAGGCATTATCGGGTTAATGAATTATAGCAATTCAACAAATTTGTTCTTTAAAATCTATATCTAGTATTGTATGTATTATTAGAACATTGGAATGTTGGGAGCTCCATTGCAGGCAATGGAGTGCTCCCTGCTTCTACGGGCCGGTAAAGGCCCGCAGAGCAACATTACAATGTTCTACAAAGGCTTCTCGAAGCTCGAGGGGATTTATATCCCCTCGAGCTTCGAGAACTGCCCTCTAGTGGCGAATGTTCTAATAGCCTTATAGCCCTTCGTATTAGGGCTATACCGGAATTAAAGTCCCGCTGTCTCGTTAAAGTCCCTCGCCTTCGGCTCGGGCCTTTAACGATTCAGCAGGCCTTTAATAGCCGGTATAGCCCGCTACGGCGGGCTATAAGGCTATATTATTGTATGGCTTTTTTGTAAAGATGAATCAATAACATTTGATTTAAATTGAATACAGCAATTTCGGAATTGCTAATTAAACATTGGTTAAAGGTGCCACTTAGAATGAGTGTAACTGGCGCTCATATCTAAATGTGCTGTCTAGCTTAGAGACTTAGTAGATGCCGGAAAGGAAATAGGATTGTATCAGGGACTCTCAACAAACGAAATATTATTGTACAGATACCTGTAAAAAAAAAATACGCGTCTGGCAGGAAAAGGACTTTGTTCGCGGCTCGCGCCCTTGAGGTGGCAATAATTCCTACCCGTAAGCGCATTCCCACCATGGGGCAACCCTTATATATATATATATATATATATATATATATATATATCGATGTGTATCACCGCAAATGGCAGCCCAACCAATATAATCAGAAATGACTGTCCAACCACCAAAGCAGGCTTGTGGGCAGTTATATAGTGGGGATGCTGAAAATGTATTTAAATTAATAGTGCTTCTAATACTGCAGAAATGTGGATGCTTTTCAACTCCAGCCTGAGCCGGTCTCAAGCCAAGAAAATCCTTGCTTTCACTATTCATTCACATTTACACCCCGGACACTTCTAAAAACAGCTGTTACTTGAAGTGACCACTTAGAAGACTATTGACCAGGCTGCATCTCTTTCTCAGGTCCAACCACGATCTTAAATCGTAAAGTGATCACTATTATCTTATCTCTATTGCCCAGTGTTCTCCTCTTAATAAAATCGCATTTATGTGCTACCATGCAACTCATAATTGTTCATGAATCAAGATTTGAGTAGGATTTTCTAAAGGTATACTTTTTTTCCTGAGGCTACTTATGTAATGGAACTCTTTAGTAGCAGTGTGTTAAAATATAGTAATGGATAATAATGCCAAAAATATGTTGCATAATTTACCTTTTAAGTGTAAAATATGTAGCATAATTTGTTCTCGATGGATAATTTTATGTTCTTTGCCACATAATAGCTTCAACACATTCACATAATCTGGTCCTTTCATAGCTCCCTAAGTCCAGCAATCCTTGCTAAATCTCACAGGCCTCTTGATAAATGCCAACAGACGTGTGACATCACAGTGTGCATATTTTGAAAACGCATATTCTTTAGGCTGGGCGTTCATGGCCATCTTTATTTATTTATTTATTGAAGTTTTGTATAGCGCTAGCTGGACCCGGGGGGTATCAGAGCGCTTCACAGCAAATAGAGAAATGCAACAAAGACAATAAGCATAGAAAACAAGAATCGGACATGATAGGAGGAGAATAGAGACTGTACACCAACAGCTAGAGCGCAATAAGAGACAGAGTTCAGGGGCAAATCAGTTAGTTCTGAGTTCTGCAAAAGGATATCTGATTGCTGCTGTTGGGCGATGGGGTTCTCGCTAAGTACCAGAGCGTTCAAGGAAGAGGGCTTTGAGAAGCGCTTTGAATAGTGGGAAGGAGGCGGTCGTTCTGATATGTGGGGGGATGGAGTTCCAGATCCTGGGCGCGTTCCCCGCAAAGGATTTATTTGAGGTCTTGCGTTTCTGTGATTTCAGCGGGATGAGTAGGAGTGTTTCGGAGCTTCTGAGGTTCCTGGATTGACCAGCCCTTTTGAGTTTTGAGGCCAGGTATTCTGGTTTGCCTGTATGCAGGTCTTTATGTGTTAGGCAGGCTGTGCGGAAGTTGGCTCGTTGGTCAATCGGGAGCCATTTCAGTTCTTTGAGTGCCGGCGAGATGTGGTCAAATTTCTTTGTTCCTGTGATCATTCTTGCGGCTGCGTTGAGGGTGGAATTGAGGGGTCCCAGGTGTGATTTGGCTGTTCCAGTAAGTACAGCAATGCCATAGTCAATTCTAGAGAGCACAAGTGCCTGGGTGGCATGTTTCAGATCTTTGGGTGGGAGCAAGGGTTTAATTTTGTAGAGAAGTTTCAGGTTCATGAACGCACTTTTGGCGGTTTTAGAGATGTGCTTCTTCATGTCCAGTTTGGGGTCGAGAGTGATTCCAAGGGATTTTTCTGAGCCCGTTGGAGTAAGAGAGACATTGAGGGCATTTAAGGCTTTGAGCCATTCCACTATTTGTGGGTTTTCATCTTTGTTCGAGATTAGGAGAACTTCCGTTTTCTCTTCGTTCAGTTTGAGGTGGTTGGCTGAGAGCCAGAGTTGAACCTCCATGAGTGTAGCATTAAGTCTGTGAATGTCAGCGATCGAAGAGGTTTCCAAGTAGAGTTGAGTGTCGGCAGCGTAAAGGTGGAAGGGGATGTTGGAGTTCCTTAGGAGTGATGTGAGGGGGTTCCATGTAGATGTTGAAGAGTTGCGGGGAGAGTACTGATCCTTGAGGAACACCTCTGTTGATGGGGAGGGGGTCTGACTCGAAGCTGTTGATTTTTATTCTTTGAGAGCGGTTGTTAGGAAAGGAGGAGAACCATTTTAGGACTGTGTTTTCGATGCCCGCTCTTTCTCGAAGGACATTAAGTAGGAGGGTGTGATCAACTGTGTCGAACGCAGTCGAGAGGTCAAGGAGAATGAGAAGGCTACATTTGTTGGAGTCGAGTGACATGTGCAAATCATCAAGGACATTTAGGATAGCATTTTCCATACTGCAGCCCTTTCTGAACCCTGATTGGAGTGGATCCAGTAGGTTAGAATTCTCTAAATGTTGGTTTAATTGTGAGAGCACACATCTTTCCAAAATTTTGGCTAGGAACGGAAGATTCAAGACCGGTCTGAAGTTGTTCATGTCTGTGAGAACATGGCCGGGTTTTTTGAGCAGATGTGTGACTTGTCCTAGTTTAAGGCAGTCAGGGATGTGGCCCTCGCTTAAGGAGCTATTGATGATCTTGCCCCAGATTAGGACTAGGGTGAGCTTCAGATCCTAGGTCAGTATAGAGGGAAGTTGATAGAGGGAGTGAGAAGAGGGTTTCGCTGCATCAATCAGATTGCTTATCATTTCAACCTCGACCAGCTGGAAGGAAGACCAGCGGAAAGATGGGGTTACTGAGGGGACGTGGATGATTGCAGGGCTCGGGTTGAAGGAGCGATCGATTTTAGCGATTTTTTTCGTTGAAGAAGCTTGCGAAGTTGTCGCATTGGGTTTTGGAGGCCGCTAAGTTGGCTGCCTTGGGAATGGAGGTTTGGTTTCTAATGATGTCGAAGAGTTCTTTGGGGCGGTTTATGGCATTGTCTAAAGCAGAACTGAAGAAGGAGGTCTTTTTGCTTTTGATGTGAGTATAGTACATTTTGCGAGCTGCCTTGAGTTGGTCCCGATGAAGTGCGGAGGGGTTGTTTCTCCAGGTTCTTTCCAAGGATCTAAGGTGTCTTCTTTCCTCATTAATGTCAGTAGAGATCCATGATCTGGAGGGGATGCTTTTGGTTTTTTTTAGTTTCAGAGGTGCCAGCTGATCTAGGACGCGCTCTAGGTTGGAATGGTAGAGCGAGGTGAGTTCCGAGGTAGAGAGAGGCTCCGACGTGTTCGGAAGGAGAGTGTTGAGTCCTTCCTCAAGCTTGTCTCGGGGAACTCTGGAGGTGTTCCTGACCCACTTAGGGGGGGCTTGAGTGGAAGGGAGGGATACGGCCGACTGGATGATATGAAATAGAATGATGTGGTGGTCAGACCAGTCCACCGGGATGATGTGATCAATCGAGACTGCATTTTTGTTCGCAATGATGGCATCCAGGGTCGCTCCTCTGTAGTGTGTTTCTTCTGAGCAATGTTGGACCAAGTCGTTGTCTTGCAGAAGGGTGTTGAGAGATTAAATCAGCGGGTTATTGTGGTCGTTCCATCTTAGGTTGAGGTCGCCCATAATTAACTTGTCGTCGCCATTAAGTGCGGATTGTGTGATCATATCCGACAACTGAGCTTTAAATTCGTTGGAATTGCCTGGGGGATGGTAGAGGAGATGGCACTGACGAGAGCTATGACCATGAGATTTGATGTTGACCGACAGACATTCGAAGGAACTGTGCAGGTAGGAGGGAGCTTCAGAGACGGAGAGGTCACTTTTGTAGATGATCGCTATGCCACCACCTTTGTGTATGGGCCTGTCTTTGCGGATAATTGAGAAACCGGGTGGTACCAGCATATCCAAAATGGGGTGGGATAGGGTGTTTAGCCACGTTTCCGTTATGAAGGCTACATCCAGGTCGTGAGAGAGGATGGATTCAGCTATTTCTGTTGCATGTTTGACAGCGGACCGGCTGTTGATAAGCATGCAGTTCAAGGGGGGGTCTTCTTTTGCTTTCAAATTGTCAGGATTGGCTCTGGGAATGGGGGACAGAAATAGAGGGGGTCTAGCAGTTCTGTGGGTGGGTAGGTCCCTACCTACTCCGGTGATTACTTGGATCGAGGAGGGGAGGGTCGAATTCAGGGGTGGGGCCAGGGTAGGTAGGTTCGGGGGGAGTTCGTATAATGCGACGAGTCCGCTCACTTCTAGAGGGGAGAGGGAGGTTAAGTTTCTGCTGGGAATGACTGTTCGCGACTTTGTCGGGACTTTCGTGAGATGAGGCAGGGAACAGGGGTGAGAATGAGCCAGGTAGGTATGGGGATGGTTATTCCTAGGGGAAGGCGGAGGGATGTGGAGTGGGGCGGAGGGGGAGGGGGGTAGCTGGAGAGTCCCAAGGGCAGACAGGGTTTCCTTCAGTCCGAGGATCAGGGTCGTGATCTGTGCTTCAACAAGGTCGAGGCGGTGCGTTAGCTCGAGTGAGAGGGAGGGGAGGATCAGTGGAGCTGGGCCCTGGGTGTGAGGGGCTTATGGGCGAGTTTCCCCTGGGGGGGGATAAAAGGATGGGAGGAGGCTGGATCAGGATTAGGGTTCGGTTGTGAGAGGGCTGTTCAGAGTGGGGAGTTACGGTCCCTTCGGGGGAGGGAGATAACTTCAGTGAAGGGGGAAGTGAGAGCTAGAGGAGAGTGGGATGGCGGGTTGGGTGGTTGAGTAATGGAGTTGTCAGGTCTATATATCAAATGTGGAGGGGTTAAAGTGTGAGAGGGGTTGCTATGCAAAAGGGGGGGGCGTGTTCTCTTCGTTAGCGGGTACCGTATGACCAAGTGGAGTGTGGATTGGCGGGGGTGGAATGGGCGATGGCGTTGTTGAGGGGTCTGGGATCAATGGGGGGCGGAGGCAGAGAGCTGGTGGTACTTCCGGAGCTAGGGAATGGTCTAGGATCTCTAGGGGGGTGAGGTTGGGAGTTAGAGGAACTTTGTGGGCTAGGGAGTCGGAGGTCCTTTGGGGATGGGATTGGGAGCAACGGGGGGAGGGGTTCAGGAGAAAGGGGGAGCTGGGTCTGGTGAGGACGAGGTATTGTCTGAGCGGAGGGGTAGGGAAGGGTGGGCACGCTGGAGTGGCTCAATGAGGGTGTAGGACTGAGAGTAAGGGGATTTACAGGGGCTGGGGAGGGGAGAGTTGGGAGTCCTAAGGGGGAGCGAGGGGGGCCGAGTGGTGGGAGGTTGGGAGTGACGGGTGGTGGGCGGGGGTTTTGAAGTATGGGGGGCTAGGGCTGTAGGTAGCAACTGAGTGGTGGAGAGACTAGGTATCGTAGTGGGAGGACACTGGAGTTGAAAGTTCTGTAGAGTGCGAGTTTGTGCGGAGCCGAAACGTTGGGCGGGGGCAGTTTTGAGTGGGTAATGGGTAGTAGCCATCCTAAGTGTGGGAAAGAGAGAGTCGAAGAACTCTAGGTTCTCCTCTTTCGCCTGAATTAGAATGGTGCCATTTCTATAAATGGTGCTGGAGATGTCTCCTGTCAGGGAAAGATGATTCAGGGGGGCGATTGTTAGTTTGCGGTTATGATCAGTGAAGGTGGTTTTGGAGACAGGGAGGGATGAATTAAAGATGGTGGCCCATACGTCAGGTCTGTTGGTGTGGAAAATGAAGTCTATTTCTTCTGACCTCTAGTTGTGCAGTGGTAGGTGTCAACTACTAGCGTTTCGGGGTGTTGCCTAATTATATTCTGTTTGAAGCGTTTTTTTAGATTTGAAAGAGATGTTTCGTGGGAAAGATATAGCGAAGGTGTTCGGCCCTTGAGGGGATAGGAGGGGCGGAGATGAGTGTCCACTTGTGCGGTCGGGGGCATCCTGGCTGGGCGGGGGGAGGCGAGGCCTCTGGGGGAGTGGGGTGGAGGGCGGAGGGGTGATTGGAGCGGTGCAGAGGGTGTAACGTGGTATGAGCTGGGGAGTGGTGTATCAGGGAGGGACACGTGGAGTGTGGTCGAGGTTCACGAGGGTGGTGGTGGGGGGGTAACAGCGAGATAGGTGGTTATCGTCGAGGATCTAGGATGGACATAGGGTCAAGGGAAGTTAGCACTGGAAGAGCGGTGGTCAGCAAGCCGCGGGGCGCGCTGAGGCCGGTGGAAAACGGGTGAGGCGAAGAGTTACTGTAGGGGACAGATGACTCTTGGAGAGAGAGGCCGCAAGCGTGTATTAGAGTCTGTGTTGCCTGAGGGGAACGGTGTTACCGGTCTATCAATGTGAGGTGGGCTAGTCCGTGGGGAGACCAGCAATAGGAGGAAGTGAGTGGACTGCTGCAATTTTGGTTGAGGCGCTGTTGAACTGTGGCCCCTGAGGTCTCAGTTAGCTGACCGAGGTGATCTTTACTTATCCAGGCTTACGTCTCGCAATCAGTAGTACAGGGAGACTGAGGGCAGGGTAGGTTCAGAAGCCCTGTTCAGCTATTTAGGACGAGTTAGGAGTAGGCTAGACGGGCAGATCAGGACCGAATTCTGTGCTTGGGGGCTGTCCTGTGTGAGTTCTTAGCTTGCCAGGGCTAAAGTTAAGAAATCGGCAAGCAGGAAGGTTCAAAGTCCAAAAGGGCAAGAAAGGGCAGGGCAGGTTCACATGCCATTCTCAAAATATTGATGACGGGTCCGGAGTAGGCAAGAAACGGGCAGATCAGGTCCGATTTCACAGCTGGTCGATGTCCTGAGTGGCGGCCATATTAGGGACAGGCAGCCAGGGCTGAAATCAAGAAATTGGCAGTGCAGGTAGACTGAGAGAACATGAGGGCAAGAGGGGGAGGGCAGGTTATCTGTGATACTCTTGGCATTATGAATGGGATGAAATGAATGGATGTATGGAGGGCTGAATGAGTATATGGATGGTTGTAAAGATGTCTGGGTGGATAATATTTATATAGTGCATGATACAAAAAAAACACGTTTTTGGGTGATGTAATATGGTCTTTCCTGCAACAAGGACAAAGATGGAAACAATTTGAACTATAGATCACCTGAGTAGCTATTTTTATGAAGAACTAAGTTTCATATTTTTTGCATGGTCATAAGAGTATTGGTTGGTTGATGTGTTATCTTTGAAGGGTATGTTAGGTGCTGTGTGTGAGACCTGGAGAATGTGCTGCTGGCTTTTGATGGCAGGTAGCTTCGTCTACATCTAGTGGCATGGAAAGGGAATGTGCAAATTAGCTTATCTCGCAACCTATACTAACTAATATGGTTTTTAATCCGACAGTCTATTGATTCCTGATTTTTAGGAACAACTAGTCCTTTTTAGGTCGAAGCCTACCAAACTTTGCAGCTATCTAGTGCAAATACATATTGGGGACATGCTAAAAGCTTACCACTAGCTTTGTAACGCACATTAGCCCTTCCCGTGGAGCATAGCCTGTTTGCCACCTCCCTGACCGGATCCTTGTATTTTTACTGCTTTGCTTGCGTTTTGGGAACTCTTTTGTTTTTTTGGGATCGCCCTCAACAGCACATGCACTGCATCCTCTCTTGCTAGGGAGAGATACATTGTATACAAAAAGTGCTTGTAGCCTTCCTATTTCTTAACATTTGTTGACTTCATTATCACTCTTAATTGCTGCCTTCTAATTGGCTTTACTTCTTTCGGCTGAAGCATGGACCAAGTACTGATTGCTTCAGCTTGTCTGCTGTTCCACTGATTGAGTTATTGCTTTTATTTATTCTTCTTCCTCGTTGACCCTCTTGCCATTTGCAGCTAGGTTTTACTGTGCCACACTCAATTCAAAGAAGCCCCTTTTCCCATTTGAAGCTGGTGAATATTGGGATAACAGATGTTATCTGCTTTTATTTTTACAACCTATGTTATCTGCTTCCAAATGTGTTTTCACTAAGACATTGGCATGGGTGCAATTACTTTCTTTATGTGATCAGAGTTTTTGCACAATGTCATGTTTCTTTCTTTTTTATGCATGGGGAGATTAGCTGATTTGCTCAGAATGACATGGGTATTGTGCTAATACCTAACAAGCACGAGTAAAGCCAATAGGTCTCGCCTCTGACATTTCCTTTTGTTTATGCTGTACAGCCTTGCCGGTGCCGACTTTTCTAATGATTTGTACAGCAGCATGGCTAAAAGTAATAATAAAAAAGCACTATGATGCATCCGGTGCTACTAAACAAAACAAAAAAAAGTACAATAGCACACACTGCCTCACAGGTCTGCTAATGAAATTAGCTCTTATATACTAGACCTATTGACTTTGCCAATACTTGTTCTTTTTTTGTGAGACACACCATCAATCACTGAGTCATCCAATCAATCAATCAGAATTTATAAATCACAGTTTATCACCCAAGAGAGTGTTCAGGCACTGTGCTGCTTGTATCATTCGAAGAGCCAGGTCTTGGGTTCCTTCCTTAAGTGAGTCAGTGATGGTAAAGTGCGGATTTGTGTTCCAGGATTTAGTTATAAAGTGGGAGAAGGAGCGTCCTTCTGTGCAGCAGCATCTGATGCAAGGTTTTTGTGCAAGGGCGCGGTGAGCGGAGGTTTGTGGTAGGTAGGTGGAAGTTCTGACGGTGGTTCATGTAGGCTGGTCCTAGGTCGTGGAGGGCTTTGTAGGTGTGGGTAAGAAGCTTGAATTGGCATCTGTTCAGGATGGAGAGCCAAGCCAGTGGAGGTCTTTGAGGAGCTGGTTGATGTTGGTTCGTTTGGGCAGGTTGAGCATCAGTCTGACTGCTGCATTTGATCATGTGGAGTCTTCTCATGAGTTTGGTGGTGGTTCCTGCATAGAGTATGTTGCCATTGTCTAGCCGGCTAGTGATGAGGACCTTCGTCAATGTTTCCCGGTGCTGATGGGGAGCCACTTGAAGAATTTGCGGAGCATGAGAAAGAGTGTGGAAGCAGGCTGAGGAGACGGTGTTGACCTGGCGTTTCATGGAGAGTTCGATGTCCGGTGTGAGGCCGAGCCTGCAGACGTTCTTTCTGAGTGGGGCTGGGTTCTAATTCCAATGGTCACCAGGAGTCGTTTCAGAGGGAGGTGTGCCTGTCGAAAATCAATACTTCAGTTTTTGTCAGTATTGAGCTTCAGGCAGTTGTTCTTCATGCATGCTGAGAAGTTCATCCTACAGTTGTGGAAGTTGGTCTTCATTGTCGTTGAGTCTGCTGATAGCCAGAGGACAAGCTGGGTGTTGTCAGCAGAGAAGCTGATGTTGACATGGGTTCTAGCGATGTCTATATTGTTTATGCTTCCAACAGAGTTTGGTTGCATTCCCCTATGGGCACACTCTTTTTGCCTCCGTTGAGGTTAAATAGATTGAATCCAGATCAAGATCTATTTTCAATTCAGTTCCTTTTTATTTGAAATTCTTTTAATTTAATTTTCCTTTGCATACATAGTTTAATTCATATATATATTCATGATTCTCCAATGCATTTCGAGCGATACTCGCTCTTCATCAGGGAGCAGTTCTACAATCAAAGACATTATGCACTGTTTATGGTTCAATGAAACTGTACATCAAATGCATAAGTGGAAAAACTGTGGTGAAAGAGAAAATCCGTGAGTGAAAACAATATACAAAGGAAATAAAAGTTTTATGATGAAGAGCGAGTATCGCTCGAAATGCATTTGAGAATCATGAATATATAAATGAATTAAACTATGTATGCAAAGGAAAATGAAATTAAAAGAATTTCAAATAAAAAGGAACTGAATTGAAAATAGATCTTGATCTGGATTCAATCTATTTAACCTCAACGGAGGCAAAAAGAGTGTGCCCATAGGGGGATGCAACCAAACTCTGTTGGAAGCACAAACAATATAGTGAATTTACGACGTACCTAGGGACGGTAACGTCACCCCAGGAGCACCCCAGAAAACAGGAAAAACTAAAATATTTTTTCCAAAAAACATTTAACCACCAAGGTTGTGCGCAAAACTATCAAAGTTTTCATTGTCCTTCTAGCGATGTCTGCCATTGGTTTCATGTAGATGTTGAAGAGGGTTGGACTGAGGGATGAGCCTTGAGGGACGCCAAAGATGGGGGGATTTGTTTTTGAGGTAAAGGGGGCAAAATGGATTTTTGGGTGTGCTCCATGAGAAAAGATGTCATTTATCTGAGTGTGTTGTCTGTGATTCTGATTTGGTATAGTTGATCGATTTATGTGGTGGGATACAGTGTCGAAGGCTGCGGAGAGTTTGAGCAGGATTAAGGCGGCGGATTCTTCTCTGTCGAGTAGCATGCTGATGTAGTCTGTTGCGTCGATCAGAGCTGTCTCGGTGCTGTGATTTGCTCTGAATCCTGATTGGGAAGGGTCTAGCAGATTGTGTCTCCTGGTCTTCAGTCAGTTGGAGGTCGAGGGCCATTCCCCAGGATTTTGGCCGGAAATGGGAGCAGGGAGATAGGGCGTTTGTTCTTGAGCTCACTGGGGTCTGCAGAGGGTTTCTTGAGGAGAGTTTTACCAGAGTCGGACTGGGACTACAAAGCAGCCCTGGAACTTTTTTGGCCCAGTGTCCGGTTTGCCGGTCACGTGCTGCTGACGCTCCACCAGCGAACTACAAACATGGCCATCTCCGGCATTTGTGCATGCGCTGGAGTCAGCCAGTAAGTACAAATGCTTCACGTTCCTGCTTCGGGAGTTTGTGTTTCATTTCCGGGTCACTTGCCTGCACATCTGGGTCGTCGTTTCCTCGTCGGCGTGTCCACAGCGTCCTTCGGCATACCGGTTCTGGTCTTGCTTCTCTCCATGTTTTCCGGTGGCAGTGGTCATTTACTCCTGATTCCCGATACATACGTCTCCTGCAACAGAAACAAGATAGAAGAAAGTCGCCTCAATTTGCTCTCATGGTAACACGGCTCTTGCGCTGAACCCTCTCCCTAATGTTTTATTAGTCTTTTTGTTTACTTATCTAATTTCGGACTCTGAGTTTAGTGGAGATCTGTTCTTTCCACATATTCTGTAAAAGTCATGTAAATTTCCTGAAATGCAAGGAATATAGTTATTTCAGACTGACGTCAAGGCGGAATTGATTCTGTACCATAAGGAGCATCATTGATTTTTAAAATAATCTTTGGGTTTTCTGTTGTCTTTTTAGGTGGGTTTTGTTGCAGAACTTCCTCTTACTTGCACTCCTCTCATTAGCTCACTTAACTAATTCATATCTTTATCTTTCTAGTTATTCTCATACCCTCTTGTTTACCCCAGCCACCAGATCACACGGAGGAAGGGAATTATCTAGGTAGATATAATCACACATAGCAAAAATATATTGTAGAATAAATAACACTCTGTATACTTATGTTTTCTTCTGTTTTTTCTCTTGACAGACATTCTTTTTGTCGACTGATTCTGTCTCAGGCTGAGGTGCGACGTGGGACCTTGTGTTTCCCTTGTTTATTTTCCCATATTCCCTGGGTTACTGTTGATACTTTGACGTTGTTGGGTGCAATAAGTGACCAGGAGAAGTTGAGGATCTTTCTTCATTTGCATGACGCTCCTACGGAAACAGGAGTAGAACTTGACACCCAGCCCACGGGGGTGAGAGTGACACAAGTGTGCTCTGCTACTTTTGTTACTGGGGGCCGATATTGCAACACCGCTTTAAAACTGCTCCCCAGTAACAAAACCAGCCCATATTGCTGAAAAAACAGCCCCCACTCTTCCACCCTTCCGGGGAAATGCCTGATGCCCGCTACGGCAAGTCTGGCCTTGGGTATTACCTCTGCCTTTTTCCAGGCTTCAAGGAAGGTGTCTGTGGCAATGGAGGTGTTGAAGATGGTGGTGAGCTGGTGGCTGATCTCATCTCTTCCAAGTTGGTGGGGACATGGGTTGGTGGGTGCTCCTGAGTAGAATTCATTAGAGTCGTTGTGTTTGGTGTGCTGAGTTGTTATAATGTGGAGAGAGGGTGGTCAGCGTCAGTGGTTGATAGGATGCTTAGGAAGTCAGTGGGTTGAGGATCAAATTTTCTGTAGATAGTTGCTATCTTGTTGTGGAAGTTATCAGCGAGGGCATCGGAGAGTACCTGTGAGTAGAGGATTGAGTTTTTGGTGACTGATAGGCAGGCACATTCTTTGATAATGGTGATGAGTTCATTGGTTTGGTTGGCGCTGGTCTCTGTGCGGTGTATGAGGGCCTTCTTTTTTGCGGCTATGAGCTGGCGGTGGTAGTTGTTGAGGGCCTCTTGAAGGTGGCATGGCCAGTGTTCTTGTTGTTGCTCCTCACTGCGCTACTCTATTACCTCACCCCGTCATCACGTTACGCGATCATGCGCTGCTGACTTTGCTCTGTACGGATGAAGAATGTCAGAAAGTCACACCACTAATGTCCTTGTTCTACACTGCTATGCTGAAGCTGCAGCCCGATGCGCTACGCATATGCGGGACGCCTCTATGATCTCTACGTGTTGAGTGGCTTTTTCTTGGTCTTCATGCTATTAGTATAGGGTGCTACTGTTGCTGTGTAATGAGTAAACGCAGGAAGCGCTCTGATGCACACAGCAATCTGTGTCACTTCGCTAAACCTAAAAAATTTATGTTTTGTGCCTCGTCAAGAACATTAAAAGACATCCCTATGCCTATCATATCGTTCTCAAGTCCGTTGAGTTTTAAATATTACTTTTCCTTCCTTCCTTTTGTTTTGCCTTATTTACAGTGGATTCTTGGGTGTGTAATTCGTGCACCACAGTGACTCGGGTGTATGTATCAAACACCGGTGAGGTTTTAGCCACTGGGTTACAATTTTTTGGGGGACAAGTATGTTATTGACCTTTGAATTACATGGGGAAAAGAGACAGGCTTACAAAGAGGCTTTCTCGGAAAAAAGTCTGTTTGTTTTTTTAAACACAAGTTTGGTGTGTTTGATATGTGTGTCGTGAGTTTTGCAAATGATTAGTGATGCTAGATTCCCCTGGGGGCCGTTTGCATCAGTGGGGGGGATTTAAGTATTGCGTAGGTTACCAAATTTACAACTTAATATGTATCAGACCAAAAGATAGCCTGAAAACATTGCATACACAAAAATTAAAAGTTTCATTCATTTATTCAAATAATTTAAAAATAATAACACGTTATTTCATAAAAACAATCCTGTGCACATTCGTCTTTGCTGTTAGTCAGCTATATATAAAAAAACTCAAATTTTTTAAAAAAAATGCTGTTAAGCATTGTTACACAAGTCTACATGTACATCATATTTATTTAGACACAAAGAACAAACTGTCGACGCGGCGTTTCGGTGCCTCAAATAATCTTGCACCTTCTTCAGGACTTGTTCATTTAAATCATATCTATAAAAAACATATCACAATACATTTCATTAGGTCCAATATTTAATCTAACAATTGCACATTGATTCATTAACATTTTGGCTAGTCTCTAAATATTTGGTAACCCCGCCATTTTGTAATCCGGATCTATTCCCTACGACACCTGTACTACTAAGTTCCCACACCTTAGTATTACTGAGAGGAAAGACATAACTAGCGTGGTATATTTTTATCGCTAGGATGCGGTGTCATCAATTTACTTTTGTCGGACACAAGTGGGCTGTGTATAAAGGTAAAAAAGGGCTGTCAAATTTTTGTCCCTTCTTTATTATAGAGTCCCACCCACAGGTACCTCTATATTCTTACCCAGGTTTGTATTTCCTTCCTGGCACTACCTTCTCGGTTTATTGAGCAGGTTCTCTTCTGCTCTTGTGTTCTCCTAAGGAAGTTTTTGTTTGCTTTCCTCTTTCTTATTCTAGGAGAAAACGTACCTTATTTTTAGTTACCCTGTTTTTTGGGCTCTTTTCTCCATTTTGACATAATATAATCTTATTTTTTACCTTGTGTATCAGTTTCGTTGGTACTCCACCTGGGTTGATTAAAAATGGACCAACTTCAATCCTATCAAAACAGAAAAACATCTCTTTTTGTAAGGAGTTGGCTTTCTATCGCCTTTCTCCGGTTATTCTCCACTGTCTCATAGCCTTCTCTTCCTGTTTGTCTTAAAAGAAAGGGCTTACCGGTCCTATTTTCTTGGTGTCTTAAAGGGTTGGAAGGACGCCTCTGGGAGCTACCCGTCGCTGTTCTTCTCACCACTTTGTCTGCAAGATAATTTACGTTTTAGACTCTCTGGGCTTTAGTTTCCTTCTAATTGTTCTTACCCTCTGTCATAAAGATCTTACCTTCTTGGCGAAAAGACCTGCTTTAAACTTGATTTCCTCCTTCTTTTTTCTTTAGTGTGAAATCAAGGGTCACTTTGTTGGGCTTTCATAAATTAGCTGCCAACTCTAGAAAAGCAACAAACATTGTCTAAATCTACTGTTGAAGCAGTGTTGTATGCCTGCTGCCCATATCAATTTAGGTAACAAACCCCTCTCTTTCTTACTTGTTTAGGGTAGCTGAGCTGCGTGGCGTCCTCCGCCTTCCCGGGCTCTTTGGTAATGATTTCTCTCTGTGTGCCTGGTATAAGTAATCTCACTAATTGGCTAATTGCTCGCACCTGGTCGCCCTGTTAATGCCAAGGGGTGTGTACTTAGGAGTTTGATGTCCTCGGCGTGGTCGCCATATTGTAACGGGTTAAGTACCCTTTCTTTATATTATTGAATCACCTATTTATTATTTATTGGGCTGGCTTTCGATCATATCTCATTGGTCATTATTTATCGTATTATTTATTTTCCATTAGGACTCTGATGTGAGAAAACGAAGATATGTACCGTCAGTTCTTCGAATTCTCACTACTGTTTGTTTTGCACTCGTCTCGAGTGCGTAAATTTGTATTGGCCTCTTGGTTGCTCTATTGTGGACATTCGGATTCAATTTCTCATTTTGTTCACCATTTCTGTGACTTCAATCTTGTTCACCATTTCTATGTCTTTATTCCTGATGTTAAGAGTCTGCCGAACCTTTTAAGTTGCCTCCATTTTGAATTAGGAAACTATCGGACTGTTTATTTAATAGTTTTACAGTATTCTCACGATCTCTGATCTTGTTTGCTATGATTTATTATCGACAGCACTCAATTTATGTGCGTTCCTCTTTATTGGCTATTGCAAGATTTAAAAGACCCGTAGGTCAAATTTAATTCACGATCATTCGTGTTTTCTGCCCGTTATAATATTATCCTTATTCTTCACATTATCAATAGTTTCCCGGTTTATTCCCCATTCTTGTGCCTCTGGTTCTAATTTTGGATGTTCCAATCGGCATTTACCGAACTTGTTAAGCGACCGCCATTTTGAATTGGGCAATTGTCGTATTGTTTAGGTAGTATGCTTTGCCGTATTTTTGTTAACATCTACCATTAAATTATCATTAATCCTCCTGATGTTTCAAAGGACAAGTATCTTATATATGTTATTTCTCTTATATAAATCGAATGATAAAAGGGAATTTACTCCTTTATTACAAAGGAATTTCCTACTTTATTAAAACGTGATTTAATACTCTATTGTCCTATGTATTTTTCTCCTTTATTTCTAGAGGACAATGGAAGGGAATTTTTCCTCTATTGCTATCAACCGGAATTTCATATTCGAATTGTCCTACCTTTGATGATAGATCCTAGAAGTGGAATTTTATACTCTATTGTTTCAATCTTTATTCTATCATGTTACCCCCTTCTGCTGTCAGTTTACTTTTGCTAGCTTACTCACCCATTGTTTTGCTGTCTGTTTAGTGTCTGCTTTAGCACTGACTCATTGTCAGTGAAATTGCTCTCCCACCCTCGCAGCTCCACCATTAAGTGAGGTGCCCCTGCCCCTGCACTCATGAGTGTTAGTGATTGGGGCCCTCCTCCACCCACAGGTTTCCATGCGCCTCATCCCTGGTGGTCCAGTGGACCTCTGTCTCCTTTCTCTCACTCTGCTCCTTCACTCGTTTTTCTACCCTTTCTATCTTTCACCCTTCTGCATCTCTGCTCTTTTGTGCCTTATTTCTGCTTATTTTCCCTTTTTTCTTTATCCCTTCTTTCCTCCCTTTACCTTTCCCCGCCGCTGCTGCCCCCGCCCCCCCAGCGCGACCGGCCCAATCCAGCTCCTCTCACCTCTTCCGCCTCTCAGCTGTCCAGCCCTCCCCGACCCCTACTTAATGGCGGCCACTGCGGGGACAGGCAAGTAAGCATGAGCAGGAAATCCGTTACGCTCGCGGATTTTGCGGATTTTTGGGAAATCCGCAATCCGCAAATTTTGCGGATTTCCCGCAAAATCAGCAAAAAAGCGTAACGGGTTCAAAAGTTGAACCCCCACTCATGCAACTATTTTACAATGGCGCCAGCAAGCTGCCAGCGCCGTTGTAAAATAGTTATAAAGTTAGCTTGCACAGGAACCACTAGATAAAACGAAGCAGGTGCTGCTTTATTTTATCTAAGTGCTTCCTGTGCAAGCTAACTTTGTAACTATTTTACAACGGCGCTGGCAGCTTGCTGGCGCCATTGTAAAATAGTTACAGGCACAGCCTTACACAGGTCACTCAAGGGACCCCTGCGCCCTTCAGGGCGATTGCATAGTAACACACACATGGTCACTCGAACTAGTTGGTGCTCAAATTCAGTGACTCATTCATTAGCCCAAAAACAATCATGAGCGTCTTCGAGGCGGGACAGGTGTGCCTCTTCCCAAATCCACTGTGGAAAATCAGCTGTGATGCTGGGTAGAGGCCTTTGCATCCTTGACTTTCATGAGCGCAATCCCCATGCTGTTCCTGTGACCAGGAGCTTCTTTCTCTTCATATAATTGTGTTCGCACGGGTTGCTGCAAGTTCGCACGCGTTTTGTACAATTTCGCAATTTGCGAAATTGTACAAAACCCGTGCGAACATAAAAAAAATCCGCAAATTTGCGAGAATTCGCGGATTTTGCGGATTGCGAGTTCGCAAATCCACAAAATTCGCGAATGCGAGATTCGCAAAATTCGCCCATACTTACAGGCAAGCAAGACCACTGACTCATTGTCAGTGAAATTGCTCTCCCACCCTCGCAGCTCCACCATTAAGTGAGGTGCCCCTGCCCCTGCACTCTTGAGTGTTAGTGATCGAGGCCCTCCTCCACCCGCAGGTTTCCCTGCGCCTCATCCCTGGTGGTCCAGTGGACCTCTGTCTCCTTTCTCTCACTCTGCTCCTTCACTCGTTTTTCTACCCTTTCTATCTTTCACCCTTTGCACCTTTCTGCATCCCTGCTCTTTTGTGCCTTATTTCTGCCCATTTTCCCTTTCTCTCCCTCTGCTCCTTCACTCGTTTTTCTACCCTTTCTATCTTTCACCTTTCTGCACCTCTGCACTTTTTTGCCTTATTTCTGCCCATTTTCCCTTTCTCTCCTTATGCTCCTTCACTCGTTTTTCTACCCTTTCCATCTTTCACCTTTCTGCCTTTTTCTGCATCTCTGCTCTTTTGTGCCTTATTTCTGCTTATTTTCCTTTTTTTCTTTATCCCTTTTTTCCTCCCTTTACCTTTCCCCTGCGCTGCTGCCCCCGCAGCCCCCCCCCCCAGCGCGACCGGCCCAATCCAGCTCCTCTCCCCGCTCCCGCCTCCCAGCTGTCCAGCCCTCCCCGACCCCTACTTAATGGCGGCCACTGCGCGGCCGCGGGCTGCGGGCCCGCTGCTGGTGCACCGAAGGCACGTCAAAGGCAAGCACGTCTGCGCCCGTCCGCGACCCGTCCGCGACCAGCACCAGGAACCCTGGACCTCCGCCCCACCAACGCTACGACCCAGCAGCACTCCACGCACTCAACCCAGACTGCAACAACAACTGCAAGCTAGCATCACCAGCCGACACCCATGGACCCTTCAGCTGTCACCACTGCCGGCACACCTGCAGCACCGCCAAGAACACGGATCCAGCACAACCCGCCCACAAGAACACAACCGAACCGAAGACCCTGCAATGCACCCTCCTCAACGTCCGATCCCTCCACAAACACGCCACAGAAATCTGGGACCTCCTCGACAGCACAACCCCGGACGTAGCATTCTTCACCGAAACCTGGACCAACGCCACCTCAGGACCGGACATCGCCATCGCCATCCCCCAAGGATACAAGATCTACAGGAAGGACCGCGCCACCCACCCAGGAGGAGGAATCGCCATCGTCCACAAATCCAGCCTCCGCCTGAGCACACTCCCTGATGAGTCCACAGAACTGATGGAACACCTTCACTTCAAGATACTGGCCAGCCCCACTGCCGCCCTCCGAGGAACCCTCATCTACCGACCCCCTGGATCCCGCGGACCCTTCGCCAACTCCATCACGGACATTATCTCCACGCAGGCCATTGCATCCACCAACTCCACCCTGCTGGGAGACCTCAACTTCCACCTCGACAATCAACTGGACCCCAACACAACATGCCTCCTGGACAACCTCCACAACATTGGACTCTGCCAGATCGTGACCGAGCCCACGCACTCCGCAGGATACACCCTCGACCCCCTCTTCACTATAGGAAACTCCATCACCTTCAGCCACACCACGAACTCCCATGGACCGACCATCGTTGCGTCCATTTCACCTTCAGAACACCCACCATCCACAGACACCAGCACCTGCTTCCACAAAGAAACTGGACCAAAATCACCGACGACCAGCTCATCTCCTCACTCAACAACTCCACCCCAACCCTCGCGGAAAACGACGACCCCAACACCGCAGCCCGAACCCTGCATAGATGGATCTCGGACAGCACCAACACCATAGCCCCCCTCAAGAAAAACAACAATACCCGTGCCAAGAAAGCCAGATGGTTTACCACCGAACTTCGAGAGTCCAGGCGCACATGCCGCCGCCTCGATAAGGCCTGGAGAAACACCAAATCCACAGAAGCCCACAACAGCTTCAGAGCCGCCACCAACGCTCACCATCAACTCATCAGAGAAACGAGGAAAAAAGCGATTGAAGACAGAATCTCCACCCACGCACACAACAGCAAGGAACTCTTCAGCATCATCAAGGAGTTCGCCCAACCCACCAGCGAGTCTACCGACCTTCCTCCCTCACAAGACCTCTGCGACAAACTCAGCACCTTTTTCCACCACAAAATCAAGAGCATCTATGACAACTTCGACGAAGACAACCAACACACTGAACCCTCACCAACCACCCCCGACACCCGGAAACCAGCGATTGATGACTAGACAGCCCTCACCACCAAAGACACACTGAAGACAATGAAGTCAATCCACTCAGGGGTCCCCATGGACCCCTGTCCCCACCACATCTTCAACAGAGCCGCTGACACCATCGCACCCATGCTCTGCCACACCATCAACCGCTCCCTGGCGACCACCTCGTTCCCCGACGACTGGAAACACGCCGAGGTCAACCCCCTCCTGAAGAAACCCTCAGCGGACCCCACCGACCTCAAAAACTACAGACCCATCTCTCTGCTCCCTTTCCCAGCGAAAGTCATCGAGAAAGCCATCAACAGCCAACTCGCCACATTCATTGAAGAACACAACATCCTCGACTCCTCCCAATCCTGGCTAACAAATTATTTATTCATTTAGACCTTTTTTATACAGTATTGTCCTTTGACATCAAAACATATCGAAGTGCTGGTGATAAGTCACAATGGGTAGGTTGAATCGAACTTAGTGTATTTCTAAAATGACGTCAATAAGTACAGGGGCTACTGATTTGTGAAGACCAGAGTTCAATGTCACTTCAATGAACTCTGGAAGGAGCTGAGAAAGGAAGGATGGGAACGAGACAGAGTCCATCCGTTGCATGATTGTAGTTTTACTTTGCTGGTGAGTGGTTTAGAGGCAGTTGTAGAGGCAGTTCTAGGCAAGCCCAGATTTGGCTGACATATGACCAACTAGCTAACAAGAGTGCAAAGGATGGAAACAGTTATTGGAGTCATTGTGGAAGAAGAAGAAAGGCATATTTAGATGAAGATGCAACATATATGGATAAGAATAAGAAGGGGTAGTGACTTCATGAATATTCACTGTTGACATTTCTGGAACAGAAACAATTTCAACTCTTTCATCAATAAGAGAACATTGGGCACCGTGATTTGTAGAGGAAAAGATTTTCACATTCTCTAGAATTGACCCCTAATATAGAGCTTCCTGGTTTTTGAAGATGGTGATTATTCAGACAGTTTGTAAGTTGATCTTTTTAGCCACATGAGGTCTGGAAATTTAGTGGTTTGAGATTGATGCAAGATTTTTGAACTTACATGGGCTCCATAGGGAGCCAATGCAACATTAGGCCAAAACAGCGAGTGCCTGACATCAGTAGTGAGGCCGCATTATGCATCTCTTTAGATGGGCCCAGACAGTTTTTAAAGTGACCTGTCGGGACATTTCGATAATCTAGACCTGTAAAAACAGGCCAGGCTACACAGAGAAAGGTTCATTCTTTTACTCACCTTTTTCACATTCCAGAGGATCTGTAAATGATATTTGTGCTTTTTAAATGTGTTATTGATGTGACAGTGAAGCTATAGCTAGCTCTTGAGTGTGGAACGTAATGATTTGTAATAGAAGTAACTGCTTTCAGATTTTAACTCCTAACAGCTCAGAGAGGTGAGGGTGGGTGTTTGATTAAAAAAGGCTCTTGTATAAAGACTGGAGTGTTAGCCATTCTTGACTACGGAATAGGCAGTCATTCACTAGCATAATGACGTGTTTCCATGCCATTATGAGTTTCCACTGCATATCATCAGCATATTGATTCATGGAAATATATAGGTTTTCGATTACTTCGAAAAGCGTTCCATGTTAAACAGATAGGGTGACCAAATTGATCCTTGAGGGACCCAATATGGCATGGCGATTTTGTGTACGACCAGGACTCGAAGAAAGGAGGCGAGGCATTGCAGTGCTTGTGCAGTTATGTTATTCCGATCGGGTGGAAGCTTTTCATATTGTCACAGAGTTCATTCATCCTGAAGTCTTAAACAACTCATTGAAGGCCTCATACAATCTGTTTAATGGACTGTCAGAATATTTCGAACAAAAAAATAAGTTCCCATTCAATCCAATTTTGTGACCCAACCTTCTATTTATTTCATTTTGGCTATGGCCACCTTCCATGTGTCTCCACCTATTCCCTGTCCTCTTTGTCTTCTTTCTCAGGACAAGTTAGCCTCAGCACTCAGGTTTATTAAGTCTGGCTCCCCTTCTATAAATGAATGAACATTATTTAATGTGATTACTTGAAACCATTACATTTATAAATGTGCAGTTGCAATAAAAGCAATAAATACACGTAATTAAAAGAACTACATTCATCTTAGTATAGAAAAGAGTCAAGTGCAATTCATTGGGGATTGTGCGTTGGTATTTCCAACAGGCCACAATAGACATAAAGAGCAAGTGCTGATTACAGATAATTTAAGCAGTTACCCCCATTACATATGAGAGTACTGGGTAAACTCAAACAACTCTCGACCCGTTGGTTGTCTTGCATGGAACCGATTCCGGTGAAGTTGTGAGCTACATTAAGGTGTGTGATATGTATCATTTACTTGTGTGCCTATCAATAAGCATTGTCCGCACATGATGATTGTATTTTCCAAATGAAGCCAGCTCCTGTGCAGAGTCCAAGGAGTTGACTAAATTCAGGGCCTCCACAACCATACGTGTCCCATGGCCTAGAAAAATTGCCTTTAAAGGCCAGCATTGGGCATATGAAGAGCTGGGCAACAGCTTATCAAATGGATCAACGACTCTTTTTTATTTTTTTATTTATAGTTGCATGGCCCACAGCTTAAGTGATTTCCAGCCGATCCACCAGAATCCACCAGATGTTTATTTCATTATAGTAGGGTAAACTAATCTATCCAATAGTATTTGTTTTAGAATGTTTTCCGAGTGCTTGGAAAGTATGAGTAGCATGGATTGTGTAGGCTGCTTCAAGTAGAGCATATGTCCCTTTCTCCAATAAGGCCTTAATGTCCAATGCCTTTAACATGAAATGAAGTTGTTTTTTTATGGAGCTTTTTATGGCACTGTATGGAATGGAGACTTTGCCACAGTTTTCAGTGTCCAGGTTACATTTTTTGAGGCAGAGATCAAGTGGCCGGGGGCTTTAATTAGCCATAAAAAATATTTTGCATGGGCCGCTATACATTCGTAGTTTTGTGATGTTAAGTGAATCTCCAGGCGAACCATTACGTTACAGGTGTGAGGAGGGAACTGGAAAAGTATTTTATATCCTGTGCTTTGGATTTTGTTTAATTCAGAACGAAGTAGATCAGGGTATTCTTGCTGGCCATAGTTGACAGTTGGCATAAGCTTTGCTTTTATCACCCTCCGTATAGCATCAGTCATAGGGCGGGAAACAACCTTTGCATCGCGGTCATTAGACAGCGATGCCTTTGCAACACGGTTGTTACAACAACCATGTTGTTAAAACACAATGCCATTACTACGCAAGTCATTACATCGACTTGCAGTAGATGGCGCTCTAACATAAGGAATAGTATAATTTACTATTCCAACACCTTCCCTCCTGTCGCGTAGGCGGGAGTTGGAATAGTAAATTATACATTCCTAATGTTACAACGCCATTTCCTGCAAGTCTATGTAATGACTTGCGTAGTAATGGCATTGCATTGTAACAACGCGGTCATTCTAATTACCAAGTTGTTACGCAATGCAATGTACTTGCATGCGTTGTAGCATGCTATATTCCCTATAATTACCTTGGAGTGTGGTTCAATGACACGGGGCAACCTACCACATATCAACACAAGATGAAGATTAAAGAAAAGCTGGCTAAATATGCCCTGTGTAAGCTACATTCCAGCCTCTATAGCCCTATGACGAATAAGGCATGCTACAACGTATGCAAATACATTGCGTTCCGTAACAACACGGTTGTTACATCGCAATGTCATTTCTACGTAAGTCATTACATCGACTCGCAGTAGATGCCGAATTATAGGTCCTTATGCTGTCTATCTGCTGTGACCCTATCCTCCATTTTTTACGCCATTTATTTTGGATGTCGTCCAAAGATGACCACTTTGGTTTTACTTGCTTTGATCACTAACTAACTTTTTTCATTGTACGTGTTCAACGCTTCTAGCAGCTTCTGAAGACCTCTTTTCTTATGGTCTAGAAGCCCAGGTCGCCAGCATACTGCATTTGAAAGATCTTATTCTGGCCTATCCTCGCGTGCCAAATTGGCACCCCGTAGAACATAGCCCAGGTCTGCTGTTTACAGGTTAGACAATATAGGTGCAAGGACACATCTTTGTTTGATCCCGCGATCTGTGACCCATCTTAAATATCCTTTAGTCAGGGAATTATGAGCATTATATTTTAATTTGTTTTTTATTGCAATTTTCGATTTGATTGTATGATAGTAGATAGGTGTATCATGTTGTCTTTGGAAACAGTATTCACTGACACTTGTCTGTTGCAGGCTTGGTTGAAACCCTACTGTCAGAGTATAAGTTTGAATGACAAAGGAGTCCTCGAACTGAAATAGTTATTCACTCGGACTACTGTTTCTTGTAAGCTACAGGTTAAAGAGATCTGATAGTTTATATGGCTGGTGAAGTTCCAGAGGCCCTGTTATGTCTGACTGTTATAAGCCTATGTTTAGTACTCCTGCGAGAACCTGTCATTGTGTGAGGGGTGGACTGCCCCCAAATGATCGATTGGTAAAGTTAGCATATATACATAGAATTCAATAATAGCTGTGGATATGGTAGATTTTCTAGAGCAGTATTTTTGAAAGGGTCTATCCAGATGTCATCTAAAACAGTGTTACTTCTTTTCAGTTGCATAGTGTGAGGAAAATGTGTTTTCCTGCTTTATCTTAAAATCTTCTGAGTTTTTGGATTGACTACATATAGTCTGTTCACAACTATGCAGATCAGTCTGTGCTCTCAATCAGTGTACAAGAGCTTCAGAATACAATTCATGCCTCAGCCATTGAGGGAAACAGAGATACATTTTCTTTCTTTATCTTAAAATCTTCTAACTAAGTTTTTGGATTGACTACATATAGTCTGTTCACAACTATGCAGATCAGTCTGTGCTCTCAATCAGTGTACAAGAGCTTCAGAATACAATTCGTGCCTCAGCCATTGAGGGCAACAGAGATACATTTTCTTTATTCTATATCTGGCTGTACAGACCCTGCTGTGGGGGTGTCTCTCTCCAGCCTCCTAGGCTACGGTGTGAAGTTCAGCTCCTGCTGTGAGGGGAATCCAGAGCCGTGCAACAGAGCTGGTCGGGCACGATGCACAAGCTCCCTCTAGCAGTGGGATGTCCCCACCGCAGATTGGAACCGCACCAAGAAAGCACGATCACGAAAGAGTGCAGAGCGTTCCCGCGATCAGAGGGGAGAAAAATGCAAATTTGATCAGATACAAAAAACAAACAGCAATGTTTTAATTAGAGTAAACCAAAATACGATCAATATTATGGATATTCACAGCAAAGAAAAGCAGATAATGAAAAGGTATTTATCTTATGGTTGGGAGCAGCGAAGAAAGAGTAAGAGAGAACACAGATGAAGGACTATATTATGGACTATGAGGACCTGATTTGTGGTTACAGGGAGCTGTTCTCAAATTAGATGTTAATGTTTTTCCTCATTCCCAGAGCTTGATGGGATTGGTAGTTTTGTTATATAAGTTAAAAAAAAAATCTGGCTGATGTCAAATACAGCGAAAGAAGTAAAGCATAATCCTCGCCTCCGAGTCCTTAATAACATTGAAACTTTCTGTTACGATAGCTAGGAAATGTTTCATTCTCTCCTAGAGATTGATGATCTCTAATAGGTCTGCCGATCCGGTTATGCCTAGGTATAATGTGCAACATGAGGCCAATTCATACCTTAAGCCCTGTTGTTCATGGTTCAACAGTGTAGACCCTCCTACTGATAACGTGTAAGGTCTCTCATCAAAATGAGAATTCTTTAAAAAAAAATTATAAAGTTTCAAAGATGTTATGTCTTTTTGTTTACATTTTTCTCTTAAAATAGTGTAAACGTTATTCAGTTTGCATTTTTAATGGGATCAGCAGCTGTTTGGATGTTTTTAGAGTGTGGCTAAAAAATAACTACACAGAACATTTTCCAAATGTCAGTCCTGTCCCAAGGCAGGAAGTCTACTGGGCAGAAACTGGGAAAGGCATTTTCTATATCCTCTAGTTGTCCAGGTAATTTTCCCTTTTGGGTGGCTTCCAGGCTGTAAATATCGAACTTCAACTGAACAGGAAATTGAGCATTAATTGTAATCATCTTCGTTTTTGTGTTTTGTATGACAACCACAATAATATTTTCTACTCAGTAAATACAATTATTTTTCTGTACTATGGTCCTCTACTGCTGTGGAGGGGTTTTGTTAACCTAACATCACAAACCGCAAGGTTAAGGGCCAACTGCAGTACACCTCACCAGAACCCCAAGATGGTAATAATGGACGATATTCAACATTATCCATTACAGTGTCTTTTTATGTTACATGCTTATTTTTGGGTAACTTTAACATGAAAATATTCACAAACTGGCAAATGTTTATTAAAGGTTTTAAGTGTAATACTAGACTTACTATTTGCAGTAGAATACTAGAACAATACTTTATTATGTAGGTAAGAATGTTGAATTTTTTTTTTTTTAAAAGCTAACTCTTGTTTCGCCTATTCCAGTTAGCCTGATCTGATAGTCATCTAGCTGCAGATTCCTTAACTTTGAATTTCCCTGGCATCCGACTGGATCTGGAAGATTTTTCTTCAAGCTAAGGCTGTTACCATGATGTTGCAATGTGGAGTTTCAGTTTTCAACATTTTTCAGGCAGCAGCGTGAGCGACTCTCCACATGTTTACCAAGCACTGCTGCTTCGACAGTCAAGTCTGCCTTTTTGGCCACTCTGTCCTGTAGGACTTTCTGGTATTAACTTGTGTACAGTACCTCCACCGGGGACTGTATTGCTTGATTATCTATTCATTGTTAAAGAATCTGAGTCTAGATGTCTCTATCAGATAGACAAGTTAACTTACCTTGGTGGTAGAGACATGACGTAGCCGCAGATTCCTTACCGACTAACCTATCCTCCCCGCACTGAGGACAGGTTTCTAGGGTCACGGATGATCACTCTCAGGGCCTTAGTTGTTCAAAAACACATCAATGTCAGTGCACTTTATGGGTCTGCGCTACTGGTGTGGAAAGTTGTGAAAAGTAACTGATATCAGCGTGCCTAGGTGGTGCCTATATAGATGACACGGACGTCGGAACGGCACAGAAGATGAAGATGACGTCACGTAAAGCCGACCGACGCCGCCTACTGGCGCTCAGGGATATTGCTTGAAGAAAGATCTTCTAGATTCAGTCTGACGCCTGATAAATTCAAAAGTAGGGAATCTGTGGCTAGATCATGTCTCTACAAGATAAGGCCTTACCGAAGGCAAGTAACTTGCCCTTTATGTTTTATTTACCTTTAATGAGTAGATTGTGGATTGGACAGTGGTCAGGGGCAAAGGAAATTATGTGTCTGTGGCTTTTACCGCACAATTAAAGATTTATGATGGTTGTAACATAATTTTCCACCTAATTAAAAAATCTAAGCAAAAAATATGTTTCTAGCATACGTGAATCAAAATTATACAGCAACAGAATGTGTACATTAGATGCCTTTCCTTGTCCCATAATTTAGATAAAACTGCTCCATAAGTTGGCACTCCATTGCCACATAATCCCCATGGCACTGACAGTGGCAAATCTCTGCTGATTGGTTTTGGGGTTATCATTAAAATTAAACTTATAATTCACATTGGTCCATGAAATATTTTCCATATATCATGGGTACTTGCTAAATACAGATTTTTATCCTACTGCATTTTGTGAAATAAAAGTGCCCAAACATGAAATATATAATATGCACACACGTAGAAGTGCAAAGTGTAATACATTACTTGTTACTTTGTCGACTGTGATGTGGAGCTATGACTCACATGGGACAAACCCCAGCTACATGATCATTATTGTCAAAGTCATGTCAATACTAAAAAGAAGGGAGTTAGAGGGAGGAAAAAGGCTAAGGCTCACCCTCCAAATACTATATTCAACATAAGGTCTCTGTTACCAGATACCTGAGAGCCTAGCCTGTCACTATAAATCCATTCACAGCACTCAATGAGGTTGGTCTGGATGGTATAGTAGAGAGAAAAGGAGAAATTGCTCTTTTTCTAGGTGTCCCCTCACTCACCAGGGTTGCCCCATGGTGACATGCTTCATCATTGGGGCCATCCCAGTCCTCTACGGGCTGGGGCGTGCTGCGACTTGCGAATTACGTAGGAGCACTTATAATTGACTATGTGTGGTGCGGGTGTGATAGTGGAGTGGACTAGGTGATGTGTTTTAAAATACCTGCCCAGTAGGTTTTCAATAGACTTTATTCCTGCCTCTAGGTGGTAGCATTAAAAATGGGGTGGAAAAAAGGGGTCCCTAAACGTAATGTGTTAAGGTGTACCTATCAACTCCTGTCAACATGTTTCGTGCATACCCCAAGCACTTCTTCGGGACTACACAGGGACCAGCCCTGTGTTCGCCACTCCTTAGCTCTGCAATGAGTTATTTTAAGTAAATAAATGCTGCAATCTATAATTAGTGCATGCAAAAGTACCTACGTATTCATTCGAAACACGTCACCGGAGGGACGCTAGTAGGTGTCTGCAAGAGGGAGGTATCCTGTGAGCAAATTTGCTGGGATACTGAACCCCTCCGAGTCCATGGGGCACAGTTAGGTCCCACTACATGAACCACGTGGCAGGAATAAAGTCTATTGAAAACCTACTGGGCAGGTATTTTTAAACACATCACCTAGTCCACTCCACTATCACACCCGCACCACACATAGTCAATTATAAGTGCTCCTACGTAATTCGCAAGTCGCAGCACGCCCCAGCCCGTAGAGGACTGGGATGGCCCCAATGATGAAGCATGTCACCATGGGGCAACCCTGGTGAGTGAGGGGACACCTAGAAAAAGAGCAATTTCCCCTTTTCTCTCTACTATACCATCCAGACCAACCCCATTGAGTGTTGTGAATGGATTTATAGTGACAGGCTAGTCTCTCAGGTATCTGGTAACAGAGACCTTATGTTGTCAAAGTCATGTCTCAGATTAACAGATTTATAATATATATAAATAGTAAGCCACTTTTCAAATGCTTGTTTTTGTATTTTCCATTTCTGTCTACTGTGTGATCTTCGACTCTGAATCCCTATGTTGTGGGTAATGACTGCAGTGTCTGACGTTCACCATGATAATGTCTTGTTCGTTTAGATATTTTGTGTGTGAAATAAGTATTTGTGTCCCCATTATTGCTGTAAGGAGGATTCGTGAGAACTTTTTGACCATTAACCATAAGTGGTAATTACTTCATTATTTGCGTACCAGACATTGCATTTCATCTTAGTTTGTTAGTGGTTTGATGATAATGAAATTATACGGCTATTCTTCCCTCCGGTGATGAAGATGATACCTATGTGTACTGAGTAAGGGGCTCTGCCTAGTTGATGGCTGTAGTGCCGAACACTCCCTCCTGCTTAACTAGCACACAATCACTAACAAGATTTACTTGAGCTTGAACTGTGTGCACCTGAGCCTGGAGCTACTGGGTGAAACCCACAGAACATGCCAAGCATGACATGCTTCACTTCCTATTCAGACTAAACTACCTTGCAAACTATGAATATCAAAAAGACACTTGAGACTGCAAAGCACCTAGTCCTCAAAGAGGTACATTGATGTTTGGAAATAGATCAGTTCATATCTTCTTGAATATTTTAATTTAAATGACGCAAATCATCACCCACCTAGGTGGCATGCTTCATTATCAGGTTGCTCCTCATCCAGACTCCAGTACTAAAAGTGTGACTGCGCTCCATCATCGAGGAGCTCTTAGTGAAGGACCTTTTGTATTTGATGTGCAAATAGATAACAACAGCCGCAGAACAAGAATGTTAACATTACCTGCAAATCAGCAGTGAATTTTTGGTCATTGAGTATCATTGACTATCCTCTGTGTCCCAAAACTTTGTTTTCAATATTAGCGTAGGTGACCAGAATAAAGTCATTCAGCTGTGATTTGTAGGTTATTTTAATGACTGTGCTTTGTGGAACCCGTTGACTATTTGCACATCAAATAAAATGATAACCAAAACATTGTTCGCTTGCCAAGTCCAGACATAAGAGCTTTGCCAATTCTTGTTTCCTCTTGTATTTGGAATCTTTTAATGACTCGTTTTTCTCACTCCGTATTGCCAAGGTATTTACCTGTCATTTACCTTTAAAAATGAATTGAGCATGAGCAATAGAAACTGAAAATCAATAGTCCGTGGAAAATTCCTTAATCCTGTGCTCATAATATTTTTTGTGTGTTTTTAAGCTTTGGAGAGACTGATTGTTCAATTTCAGCTAGGCAAAAAAGAGGAGATGGTGTGTGGTCCTGCATATCTTGTTCCAGGTCAGCCCAGATACAAATCGTTTTTATTGTGACCTAAGTAGTTGTATCCCTGTTGAAGTATGACACTTTTGGGTTATTGGCTGATGTTTTAGTAGACCAATTCCTCTTGTTTTTTTCAGAGTTTACCCTTTCTTCAATAACCGTTCTAATTTTTGTTTTTCCTGTCTGATCCTTTCATAAGTCATCTGTTGGAATAATTTGTTTTAGTCAGCTTTTTCTGCATGTTGTATTTAGAACTAGTTTATTTTTTGGAGTAGGGCTATTTTTATCAACATTCCTTCCACCTACCTATCAAAAACCATTTCCCCTTTTACAGTTTATTTATAAAGTTTTGTATAGCGCGGACAAGACCCGTGGGTATCAGAGCGCTTCACATGTAGGATAAGTTACAAACATTTGGAGGCAATTGTATCAGCAGACATACATGAGTGTAAGGTCTAAGGCGGTAAGCTGTACAGGGGATTATAGGTAATAGTTCTTCAGCCTATCCAATTAGTATTAGGAGGTGAATGAGGTAGGGTTGTATAGCATAACAGTGCAAATATCGTGTATAAATAGCATTAAGGAGTAAAAAGTGCTGCTATGTAGCCGGTATCCTAGGCAATAAAACAAAGTGAGGTAGAGGGTATATCGTATTGTCTGAGAGTTACAGATATCGGATCCCCTTGATTTGAGGTAGTGGTAACGTGTGTGGCCAATGTATAAACATGAAATCAGTCAGTTAACAGATAATTGATCATCAAGAAGTTCCAGTCGAGGCCATCTCTCTTTGGTGGGGATATTCTCGTCAGTACTCAATACTCTTTCCTAAGAGAGGTGTTTGCTCATCAAGTGGTTCTTCAGTTCGCGTTTGAATGATATCAAGTTTTTAATCTTCCTGATGTTCGGAGGTAAAGAATTCCAGACTCTGGGGGCGGCTCCTGAGAACGCTCGGTTGTAGGTCTTTTTCTTACGGAAAAAGGCTGGCCTCAGTAGCAGTTCTTTAGCGCTTCTCGTTGGTCTGTTGCTTCCCGATAGCTTAATTTTCTTGGCAAGGTATCTCGGCATGTTGAAGTGGACTGGACTGTCTAGGTGTTCCGTGACATCAATGGTATGCAACCTTGTGAATTTTATTCCTTAATTTAATTATTTTCCTAATGAAATGAGAGCTATTGCATCCTAGGTTTAGATACTCCATTCGAAATTGGAATTTCTTCAGCTTATGCCAGTTTACCTTAAAAACTGTTTTTTTTCTGGAGAAGTTTTACCTTGCTTCGGCATAATATTGTTATGAGGTTTTAGCTATAAAATCCATCTCAGCCACAGATTGAGAAAACGTTTATTGCATCTGCTCCTTTCCCTTATGATGACAATGTAACACACAAATACCAGCATGCACTGATTGTTTGATGTAATGCAAAGACTGAAGTAACTTCTCTTTATATTATGTTATCAATTGATGCATTAGTTTCGATTTAAGCTGTATTGATTATATGAAAATTCTGCCGAAGTAAAAAAAAAAGTATATTGCTTATGAAGTAAGTAAAACACCTATTTTCGGTCAGTGCAGCAGCTAAGGATTCCTTTTCCATATTAAAGAGAATCTTGACATTGGGTAGCCTTATTTAGACCCTCTTTATTTTAAACTGATGTTTCTTAAAAGGCTGTTTTTTAAAACATGCATTTGAAAGTTTTGTATACATTAAATATTTCATTACAAAACTGACTTCCAAAATTCCTTTAGAGTTGATCTTGACTTAGATATTTCCATTTAAGGTTGTCTTATGATTTTCCTCCTTAATACCAATGAGTATTATTGACACTGTTCTCTTCTTTCTCTGGTCTGTAATATTATGCAGTGGACTTTTATATTATCATGGAAACGGCTGTAAATACTTTAAGTTCTAGCTTTGCATGCTTTAATTAAGAATTTAAAACTTCCATCTTCCATATTGTTGGTAGTCTTTATCTGGTTTAGGAATGAGCTTTAGAATATTATTCTTAATATATAAAAAAAAACCTTCTGGGGCAGTATTGCCATTATAAACAATCAGATCTTTGAAGCCTTTATAGAATTTACGTAGAAAGCTAAGTTTCACATTAGGTTTTGTAGCTCAAACAAAGTTCAGTTTACTTACAGTGTGCCACCTTTTAACATCTCCTTTTCTAATGTATTATGATGTGCTTCTGAAAGAAAATATAGATTCTATTTTTACCGAAAATGTCAGACTTCATCTTCTGATAGTGCTTAACTTGCATATAGAACACCGCAAAATGTCTGAAACCCCTTGCTTATTACCTTGTGTGTCATAGTAATGTATTTTATACTTGCTTTGTTATTTGATAATACAGAAGCTGGCTTCATTGCTCAACGCTATATCAATAACATTGTTGTGTTTTTTAAATAATACAAACTCTGCTTACATAGCATGTTGTTCGTTTCTTACTTGAGGTTTCCAGTCCAGACTTTATTTGTAGATCTATCACCTTTATTATTTGGAATCTTATATAGCGCGTGGTTACCCTCGGGCATCCCAGCGCTCGTTCATAACTCAGAGGAATGGGGCTGAGAAAAGACACCATTAAGCGGGAAATAGGTGGGTCTTAAGCAACTTTCGGAACCGAATAATACCAGTCTCTGTTCGTAAATTCAAGGGCAACGCATTCCATAACTTGGCCACGTTCACCGAGAATCTTCTCCCGCCCGTCCGGCCTCTTTTGACTCTGGCCACTTGTACCAGGGATTTGTGGTCCGAGCGAAGTGTTCTGGTAGCCTTATAGGGGAGCACCATATTATGCAGGATGGGAGGGCCTTTCCCTCTCAGGATTTTATGAGCCGTACAGAGAGATTTAAATGTTATCCTCTCCCGTACTGGGAGCCAATGCAGTGCTCTTAATGCTGGTTTTACTGATTGTCTCCATGGAATATTCAACAGCAGCCTTGCCGCTGCGTTCTGCACTTGTTGAAGTTTAGTGAGCGTTGCCTCCGGAGCGCCCAAGAAAAGCGCATTGCTGTAGTCCAACCTCGAGACAATCAGCCCCTGGATAAGGAGTTTCCTGGAGGTCGGAGGGAGAAGGGGTAGAATCCTGCGGGCCGATCGAAGCAAAGCAAAACAGACTCCGGCAGTTTTCTCTGCATGGGTCTTGAAAGACAAATTTTGTTCAAGCCACACGCCCAAACTTTTAATCTCTTTTTTGGGGGTTGGAGAATCTCCAAGGCAAGTCGGCCAGCTACCTGGCGGTAACAAAGGCCCCGCATGTCCCAACAACATCAGCTCTGTTTTAGAGCCGTTCAATTTTAATGCTGAGTTGCCCATCCAAGTATACACCTTGGACAAGCAGGAGTGCAAGAGGTCAGGATGGTCCCCCAATTGGGAGAGGGCCACCACCAACTGGGTATCATCAGCATAGCTGATTATTTTGATACCCAGTGGTGCCACCACATCCTCTAATGATGCCATATAGACATTAAACAATGTGGGGCTCAGGGAGGAGCCCTGAGGCACACCACATTGAAGGGGGATGGGGGCAGATTGAGCACTACCTTCCCAGACTTGGTAGGTTTGTTGGTGAAGAAACGACGCGAGCCACTTCAAGGCCATTCCAGTCAGGCCCACTTCTGACAGTCGTTGGAGCAGCACCTGATGGTTTACGGTGTCAAAAGCCGCACTAAGGTCCAGGAGGATCACTGCCACTGATCCTCCTGAATCCAAAATGCTCCTAGCATCTTCCACGACTGCCAGAAGGGCGGTATCAGTGCCTTGGCCCGGCCTGAATCCCGTTTAATCGTAATTGTTTTTAATTATTAATTTCTGTCTCTTACTCATTGTGCCTGCTTGTTCCATTTCCTTTCCTCTTTTTTTGTTGAAGAGTAAGCAGTTTGATCACCCCGGATATTACATTTTGGGCTTCCTAAACATTATTATAGTTTTCCATCAAGTTGTGTTTGACATTTAAAAAAAATCTACTATTATGAAATCTTTTATTTTGCATGCCAAGACCTTGTTTTTTAACTATACAACATTTTTCTAGCAGCCTCTTTTTAAGTTTAAGATCCACCAGTTTCAAGTTGGTAAATGTTCATGTAGACAAATTAGGATCACATTAAATCTTGTATCATCCAATCTTTAATGAAGAACAAAACCTCATTTTACAAGGTAATATAACTCTAATATTTACATTGTTTATTTGACAGATATGTTCTGTTAACCCACTAGAAAGAAGGCCGTATATCAGATTTCTAGTAAAAAAAATGTCTTGTAATGAGGTTTAAAACACATAAATGCATTATGGAATGTTTTGGTTTATTTGTTACACCAGATTAGTCAGTGCACACCAGCTATATTGAAACTGGTGTATCGGCGTACCATTACATAGACCCTACTGCTCTGACAATGTTAAAGCCTCGGGGTTAGCATAATTGTTGAGGCTAGGGTTAGATGTTGGGTTCAGATTATGTTTTAGCAGTTGACCTACAGTAGTTTGAGGCTCATGTTAAGAGTTATTTGGTAGTACTAGCTTAATGTTTAGGGGTGGGTATGGGAAATACTGTTGTAAAAATATGGTTCGGCAAATGAAGAAGGTAGCTCATAGGCTTTTTTTCAGCCGAGCATAAATTGTAAGAAGACAAAAATACAATGGGAAACTAAAATGTGATGGCTGGAATTATTTAAGTGCTCTCAGCCACTGGTAATTACTCTGTGCCAAAATGTTGGACTTGTTCAGCACCTAATTGATGAGGTCCAACAACGCTGAAACTTGTCTGACAATGCTTGTGTTCCCATTCAGTTCTACTATTCCTTTTGGAGCAGCCTGAAGTTGGATTTGCATATGGTTGAACTCTATCAGGCACAATGGGCAAAAGCACAATGGTTTGTTAATATGGCAGAGTAATGACAAGTGACTGTGAATAACTCATGCTTTCGGACCATCACTCTTTTTCTCAGAGAAGACACCCTAAGACTGATGAATATGCCTAAAATTGAACTTGACCCAGTAGTTTGGGCTGGAGCCAGGGCTTAGCCTCACTTGCATACGCCCCTGGCTGGAGTGGCACACTTAGTAAATGAACAATGGACTGGAATGTCGACCTGAGTTACTACCAATAGCGGAGATTAATTCAAGCATTTTCAGCCTTTTTTTGTTTTTCACAGAATATATTGTAGGCATTAAACTAGACTCTAGGCCCGCAGCCGGACAGTGCATCTCTGGATCACAGCTTCTGACCTATTATCTTCCCTTCCTCTCAATTCAGTGCCCACCCTCTCTGATATCTGTAGGCCTTCTTCTTGTTAGGGCCTGGAAAGGGCCTATGGCATGATCCCCTCTGCCTCTCATAATTTGTCCATGTACATTTCATTGTTGCTGCTCTTTTTCTGTAATTAACCTTTGGAAGGAATGGAGGTAGACAGACTTACACCCAGTTACTCAAGGTTCCTGAAATTCATCCAACCTAGTTGGTAATGCCTTCACCATTTTGAGTAGGACCCCATACACCCTTTATTTCAGTGTCTGTGGATTTCCCTACGTTGCACCTCAACACTTCCCACCCAGATCACACTACAACCGCATACTTGCAACCAAAAATATAGATCGGCCTATTATCGCTCTGTACAGTTAGTGCTACAAGGCCTCAATTTGGCAGTTGAATACTAAGCGAATACTAAATAACAACACACTTTTTATGTTTTAAAGTACAAGCACACAGTTTTTTCTGCACAGAGAATGATGTCTAGATTTTCAGATTGCACATCTGCTGTTGAATTTTGAGCTGCATGCTTTTCACAGAAGAAAGGTCTGTTTGTTGAATGCCCTGCTGGTCTGGGAAAGGAATTCAGTGCATGCATGAGCTGCTAGGAATTTCCTGTTCGGTTCTAGTTTCAAACCACTGTACAGTCCTGAGATTCAGGCAGGTCCACTAGACTTGTATTGAAAAAGTGCCACAGCTTTTAAATATGTCGGTGCCTTGAGCTATTAAGAAGGCCTCGATTTTGTACTAAGAGTTCCCTACATCCGAAAAATGCTCTCTATTTTCCCATTCTCCGATAGGGCTCCACAGTGCACTTAACGACTCACTGGCTAAGGCTAGTCCATCTACCCTGATTGGAAAGGGCCGAGCATCAATGCCATTGTAACAGTCTGCTAGATACCTTGGAGTAATTGTGCATGCTTACTTCTTTGCTTTGTAACTTTTACCCTGTAGGAATCTAGCTGCTGTTATCCTTTAAAAGTGCATCTACACAGTCGAAAATCTACAGCGATGTCTCTGTAAAACCTCTTAAAAATGTAATGTTCATTGTTCGGTGTGTAAAAGCTAGTTAGTGGGCTTGTGCTATTTATTTATTTTGTGTGGGTTTGCAGCCCTGCCAAATATGACGCATCAGGAGTAGGACTAACATAGTCATAGTCATAAACTTTATTCGGTCACTACGACCATAAAAGTGTGAGTGCTTACAATACAATTATCCAACTATATATATATATATATATATATATATATATATATATATATATATATATATATATATATATATATATATATATATTAGATGGTATACTTCTTTTGCCAGAACGTTTTAAATCATCACAGTTTAAAATATTAAAACAATTATAAAAGGATACAATCTATTATTATTTTAAAACATATGCCACATTATAAAAGGGTTTCCACCGAACATCAAACTTTGATCAGTTTACAAAGATAAAGCATTGCATAGTTGTTGCAAGTCTGGAAAAGATTATTTAATACAATTGTGAAATGCAGACTATCGCGTCTTGAACGCATACCTTCTGATAATCCACATTTTTTAAAGAAACTTTGCTACTCCACATGCTATGGAAGGCCTATAATCTGATTTTAGGATACAAAAACTTTCAAGTGGCAACGAGTTCCCAAAATTCTACAAATGGGCTAGCCACTTATGTTTTGGGAGTCTGTACAAAGGGCAAACGAAGAAAATGTGGACAATGGTTTCAGTCATTGTAGGACAGGCCGGGCAGTGCTGTGTTACAGCCAAGGGCCGCCTCCAAGTAGCTGTAAAGGAGTTCACAGGAAGGGATCCAAATCTAAATTGGATATTAAGTTTTCCATCCTGTTATTGTGTTCGATTATAGATTCCGAATGAATTTCCTGATTCATACCCTTAGATAGATACAATTCGTGTTGCCCTTATACTGGCGCAATTTGTGTTGCCCTTATATAGGCATAGAAATCCAGTCCTTATTTCGGCATAGCCCATGCTACTCAAATACAGGCAAGGCTACTTCCATCCGTTCATCTAGGTCACCACGATTTCCTGGAATACCAGACTCTTAAGCAGAAGGGACTACCCCTAGACTAGATATTGATTTCTCCAAGAAGCTCATTATTATGCATGAACAACTATTCCTTAGGGGTTCATCCATGACATTCATATGCCTGACTCTATGTCAAAGCTGGCATTTCTAAACACCTTCAAGGTATAAATATACCTTCACTTGCTATAGCAAAGCCTGGTGTGGTTCGGTGCAGTTTGACTACCTACTTGCCCGACGCAGCTCGCTACAGCAAGTGCCGAAGGAAACCGACTCTCCAGCTGGCAAACTGATAAAGAAGCTGTCATCCTCCTGCCGAGAATCCAGCTCCAGTGTTTCTGACTCCTCTTGCACGGTGTTGGGAAATCGAGTCCCGAGACAGAGATACCAACCTCTTTCATTCTAAAGGTATGGAGCTGATTAGAACCTAGAGAAACCTTTGGCAATTCTCTGCAGAACTAAAACTTATGCTAAGCAGCACCTACTTCTTCCCTAGAACTAGACCTAAGTTAGGTACATTGGGGTAGGCATATTTTAGAAGCACCAGTTGAGTATTTTAGCTTGTGTTATTTATGTATGTATTTTTACATGTCATAGCAACAGACAATGCTATTACAGTATTATTTTATATAACTGTTCTCGCTGTACACATTATACTTTGCATTCTGTCTAACGATTGTAGCAGTTCACCTCTCTTACATGAGAAAGAAGACCTTTCAATAAATCCCTTTTATTGAAACTCCAGTCTCTCTATTTCTTTGCAACGCTGTAGAAACGAAGTATGCATGATTGACTGAGTAAAATAGTTATCTATTGTTTCCACGACTCTGAGGATATTTGTTCCAGTCCTAGGGAAACAAAGTTGTCATGTTTATGCGGTTGTCAGAAATGAATCCCTTCTTGTTTATTCGAGAAAGTTTCTAGTGACCTCTAAGTTAGTCGGCATACACAATTAAGTTTAATATACTCGATAGAGACATACTGACCGCAGTCCTATGTAAAATCTATAGTGTATATTATTTCAATGCGCAGAACCTATTGGGAATGTAGGAACTACACTACATGGTGCCCAACGGTTTGGTAAGGCACTAATTTAACGCTAGATACTAAAGTAACTCAGTTGTGCTTTTCTCAGAGACCTTTTTTCCCGTAAATACTCCAATAGAGGTCTGGAGTAGCTGAGTAGGACGAAAATCCTATGTATTCGTTTTTTTGGTTTGATCAACGTTGAAGGATACAGTGTTCTAAAATATTGTGCACCTTATCTTTGTTTCCTTGAAACTTGCTCTGCAAACTTTCAGTCAACAAAATGTTGAATAATGGCAACAACACCGAAGCTGGTGGAGCTGCAGCTGATCCAGCTGATGCAGCTTTTAACATCACATGTTTCCAAGAAACCGACGAGGATGCTATAGCCATTCCTCTAAATTTAAGGAAAGCGATCACTATAAAACATCGAGAGGTGGTAGGGCAGTTTTTGTGATGGAGGCACATGAATATCACCAGACAGAGGTATTATATTCTTGGATAGTCTTCCCTGAAGCAAATCCAGGTACACGTGTTTCACTTAAACAAAGAAGATGATCCACCAGAGTAATATACCCCTTTCGAGGATATTGAAATTCCACTCACATACCAGGAGCATGAGCTCTAGTTTAAAGGTGCCCTAAAACATTTAAATCACATTACCAGGTTCGGTCCACTAGGTAGACCAGGAGCCACATGGCCGGTTTTAGTTTGGCTATACACCACATCCTGACATTAATAATATGACAGATGTGGCATTAATAGCTCAACTCAGTTAATTAAAATCTATAGACAATTGGTTCAATATGTCATGCGGACTCTCACAGTTTAACCTGCAATAGTGATTTCACAACATACATCTCACCAGGAGAATACACTAAAAATGACACCACAGACTTTACATTGTCATTGGTAAGCTACCTGCAAAAAGGGAAAAAATTCCATTCTGGATAGCTCAAAAAATTACTCAAATCGAAGCAGTATTTCCTAATACTAACCCTCATGAGAAACACAGAATTTTAACAATCTGTTTACCAATGGGGATCGCACCACATCTGGAGGACTGCAACACTTGGGGTACCGTCTTCGCTGCAATCTACACTAAAACACATGGTGTACCGTCTATGGTGGTAATACCTAATGTCCTGAAACAGATTCAAATCGAATACGGGGCAGAGCCTGCTTTAAATTTGGGTATGAAACTACTGAAAGATTTCAAGCAGGTCTCAGCAATAATATTAGCTAATATTAAAGGAGAAGCAGCATCGGTGGCCATCCGCCAAAATTTAAGGGAATTTGATGTAACTGAGCAACCACAAGAACTGGCCAGAATAATTAAAAAATCCTATAAAGAATTAGGCAGAGACAGTCTGGGTGGGAAACCAGTGACACCCCAACTGTCTGAAAGTCCTGAAAAGGTCTTTACTAAAAACACTCCTACCTCTTCTAAAAAGAAGTGGGAAAATAGCAAACAGACTTCTAAAGAGAAGCGTTCTCAATCACGAGGTAGGTCTCCTCAAAAGGAGCCCTCTGAAAGGAGGTATAACCTCAGGAATAGGGATAATTTGAGAAAACCTAATAGATATCAAGACACTGATACACGTTCCCCTCGTACCTTTCAAACTTCATGACAGAAATCCGAAAGAAGAGGACGTCAGAAAACAAAGAAGAACGCGTGAAGTCAAAAGACAATCAACACGTTCAGAAAAATAAGAAACCTCAATTTACAAAAAAGAAGGTAGCAGGTCTAAAAATCAGACATGCCGAGGTTCTTGAGGACACAACTCAAGAACGGAGAATGGGCTCAGACAATGTTGGCCAGCACAGCAGAAGACACCATAGTTCCCCAGAACATGAAGGATCATCTGGAGACAGTGGACTTGAATAAATTAATTCAAGTTGAAACTGCAGATACCAGGGTTAGTTCTCCACATAGGTTATATGAAATAACACTTCAAATGGAGGGAGACATACCAAGAAAAGTGAGAACACTCCTTTGGGTGCGACTTTTTCTAAGGGTTATGACATTTTTCTAGCTGAATTTGTCAGGGAGTGCCCACATGGCGAAGACATCATTATGCCAGCCTTCTCTAATCATATTCCGATTCATTTAAAGTATACATATGCCAGAAAATGGGCAGTGGCCCAAGTTCCAGCATTATACAAAAAGCATGTAGGATGGGATGAGGACTCCCCTCACTATAAAATCCACCGAAAAATCAACCAACTGTACAAAAGTAGTACCCAGTTAAGCAAGAAGCTAAAAAACAGGTCAGGGAGATATTAGATTAACTTGAATACCAAGGAGTGTTTGGAACATGCACCTCGTCAATGAACAATCCTTTGTTTCCTGTCTCCAAACCAGACAATACATATTGTCCAGGGCTCGAGAAATGTACTCGCCCGCTCGCAAATGCGAGTCAATTTCTTCAAGGGCGAGTCAGTTTTTAGGCCTACTTGACCGGCCTGGCGAGTGAGATCTGCCGCCGTCCCAACCAGAGTTTCCATGCAGCTACTGCAGTGCCAGGAGAATTCTATAGGGGGCAGCATGCTGAAACGATTACCTGAAAATGCGGGAAAACCACAGGTGTTGATTGACTGATTGCAACTAGGCCTCATCAGGCCGAGCCCGTGTTGCAATCAGCCAATCAGGTGATAGAAGATAATTTGTGCTCTCCGGATACGTGTATGCTACGCATGTTTACACGCTTCTCATTGGCTGATTACAGTTAGCCACGGCAAGATATACTGCCAGAGAAGCGCGTAAGCTGCTTTTCCAAGCCCCGGCCTGCACATTCAACTACAGGAAAAGATTTGTGGACGGCAGTGAACTGGCAGTAAACTATGACAATCACTGGTGCCCGAGCAATGGCGAAGTTCTCATCCTGCACCCCGGGTTTGTCATCCAGAGAAGACCTTTAAGTGCAGCTCTGCCCGGGCTCTGAAGTAAGCCACAGCCTTTCAGAGACAGCTCAGTCTCTCAGAGGAGGGGCCCTAGACGGTAGGTGCGCTTGGATGGGGGCTGGTTCCGGGGTCCTTGCTCCGATTGTAGTGCTGGGGTGGGAATTCGTGGCCGGTGCAGGAAAGCTCTGTGGGGTGGGGTGAGGCGGGACAGTGGGTTTTCTCTGAGCCTCTGTTTGAAAACAAGCTGAATGCCATGCCCGTCTTTTTTTTCAAATGAACTTCCAATGTTTATTTGTTGTAAGCGGAGCTTTTTTGTTTGTGTGTAATTTCGCAGCCGCCCCTCTAGCATTACAAGGCTGACTATTCCTACCTCTGGCCTCGAGTGTACTAATGCTATTTTCCTCCACAAACATCTTTGAAATGGTACCGTTTTTTATTTACTCTCACTGACTGTTAGCTGCGCATTATGTCTACGCAGCTGGTGCCAGATTCTCTCTTCGGCGCAGCTACTGCTCATTGTTATGCGTGTGAGGCTGAGATAGTGAAGCATTTACGTGCACCATTCTGAGCGCTAGTGCAGCTCCACAGACACCTGTAAATGTCAAGCAACTTGAATTTTCTGCAGCCAGTAAAGAAACGTAGCTGCCCAGGAAAAAGAAATACGCGTCCATTTATTGACTCAACAGTGTGCGTGTGTGTGTGTGTGTGTGTTGTATTTCTTACTGACAGGCTCAACTAACTGTGTTACACAGGCTGTAGTAGAGCTTGAATAGTCGGAGCAACAAGCTTGACCCCGCACCGTCTGCCTTGGCCTTTCCTGTAGGCTGAGTAACTTGATTCCTGTGTCATGGAGTGGCATTCTAAGAACGGGTGCCGCAGTTAGCACGTTTCCGGCGATCATCTACACCATGAAGTACTTCGCAGTTCCTCAGTCCCTTGTGAGTACGGTCCTTCTCGGTAAATCACTGTAAATAGTGTTCTTTTACTTAATTGTACAGTAGCTGATCAAGCCAAGGTGCTGATGGCCGATCGTGTAACCTGCAAAGGAAGAGAGGGAGGGGGGTGTGAGGGTGAGCAAGGTGGGCCCATCTCTGGTTAAAGGTTCCCAGGCTACTGCATCATCTGTTCTCCCATTGTTCATTTAATTATTTTATTAAGGTTATGGAGCCTGGGCGTGCATTACAGTCCTGCACTAGCTTATTCTGCTGCGCCTAAAGCACACACAATTGTTAGAGTGCAGTGTAAGCAGAACTCAAGTTGTCGTCACAACAGCCTGTTAACCTGCCAGTATTACAAAGCTGTTTATGCTTTTTGGGAGGCTAGGGAAAGATCCTGCAGATGTATGATTCGAGAGAAGTAGCAAACTATCGACAGGAAGAAAGGAAAACGAGAAAGTGGTGAAATAGATTGTGTGTGGAAGTGAAACAGGGTGGAAAATGGGTAAAAGAAAACTAGAGAATGATGAGAATGGAAAAAGTAAAAGGGTTAAGGAAGATGGGGAAAGAGAAAAGCGAAGAAAAGGACAAAACAAATTTGGAGACATGGGAAGAAGAGTGAAGCAAAGAGGAGAGAGGCAAAGAGAAAGCAATGAGAGATGTGAGGGAAAATGAAGAGGTGGAGAGAAATATGAAGAGCAGTAAAATATCAAAAGGGAAATGCCGACCTGGGAGATAAAGCACAGTGACAAGGGGAAAGCATATGAGTGTGGACAGAAATGTTGAATCTAATAAAACAACTACAAAGAATGAGAACGAAGATTCCTTAAATGCTAAGCTTGCCTTCTCGCCCCGCCCCTAGACCAGCCTCTGGCTCCACCGCTAGTGCACAGTTTAGTGGTGGTGAGTACCTGCACTTATTTATTTCTACTTAAAGAACTGTCTATCAATGCTCCAACCCCTAGCCCACTAAATAGACACAGGTCTTAAAGCATGCCTCTTTATCCGAATGAATTTGCTGTTTACAATTTGGTTTGCCAACGTTTTCTTGGGTTGTTGGCGCTGCAAATGCTTTGAAGAAAATTCGTATGCAACCAATTTGTGGGTCAAGTGCATTGATGTTAGGTCAAGTAGAAAATTCTACTCACTCGACCTGCAGGTCAAGTAAGATTTTTTAGATTTGTCGAGCCCAATGTCTAGTATTGGATTACAGACATCTAAATTCTTGTTGCAAAACATTTGCAGAACTCACACAGTACAACATTAATGAATAACATTGTGCATAAAAAATATAAAACTACATTAGATATTTCTAACGGTTTCTTCTGTCAAAATATTGCACCAGAAAGTAGGTATCTGACCGCTTTCTCAATTATGGGGAAACTAAGTCACTTCAGTCCTCTCTCCCAGGGATTCAAGAATAGTCCTAGGTTACTTTCAGCAAGGGTAACAGAGTTACTACAAACGTATGATGATGAAGCATTATCATATGTGGATGACATCTATCTGAAAGATGATGACTTGGATAGGCACTTGAATAGGGTGAATACAATTATAATTGGATTCGCCTCTGAGGGTTACAAATTCAATTAAAAAAAATCTAGAATTGCCCATTTAAACATCCTTTTTCTAGGATATGAACTTTCAAGTGAAGGCAAAAACCTGGCAGCAAGCTTTCTAGAGAAATGTGCACTGCTCCAACCTCCAAAAACGCTGAAAAACCTTTTTTTCTAGGATTCTTAAATTTTGGAAGAACTTACATTCTGAACTACGCAGAGAGGGTTCAACCGCTCTACAAATTGATAAAACCTGATTTTAAAACAGTAAATTGGACACAAAAACACACAGAAATTTTGCGTTCACTACAAACTGACATGTTGGCTACTAAACATTTGCAAACACGCGTAAAAGTACGCAACTTAGTGATCCGAATCATTCCAGGACAATGCGGATTCACATACTTAACTTTTAACGAAGGTGAGAAAGTACCAATAGCTTACAAATCACACTTGTACACACAAGCAGAAATGAAATTCACTTCAACAGAAAAAGTTCTGACAGCGGTTCAGACTGCTGTAGCAAAAGAAAGAGCCCTTACATAGGGGAAACGCTTTGTGGTCGTAGAAGCAGTGACAAAAGCGAGCATTCCAAATGCTTAAGCTTTACATGCACGGTGGATACAATGGGTTAATTCTATTGCTGCAACCGATGTTGAATACGTTTTTGATCCATATTTGAAAACACAAGCCTTTCTACAATACGGACATGAATGTCCTCTGCCTACTGAAATTCTGCCTCTTGATCGGTATGAATGTATAATTTATACTGACTGATCAGCTCAACCCAATCCGAGGGGTAAACAAGCCTATAGTGCGGTGTGCACGATCGTTAAAGGTCGCTGGCATGATGGCAAATTCCGACCAATGGTCACAAAAACTCAATTTCTAGGAGATTGTACAGCTCAGAGAGCTGAACTTCGAGCTTTCAAGATGGCACTTGAAAATCTGGATCGCGAATTCCCCACACTCATAGTGTGCGACTCGTATTATTATGTTCAATCTTACAATGAATACTTGCAAAACTGGATTCAAAACGGTTACAAAGATGCAAAAGGTGGCACAATCAAGCATAAACTGCTTTGGGAACAAGTAGTCCAGTTACGACAAGGACGGCAAAAGACTCACGTGATACATACACTGAGTCAACAACGTGATGGTTTTCACATTGCAGGGAATTCATTGACTGATGAAGCCGCGAAGGCAGCTGTGCAAACGGCTTCCATAGCTGCAATCACTCGTTCAAAAACGAAAATACAGTGAAATAATGCTGGCTGTCAATGCTTCTAGCAAAAACAGTGGAAAAACATTACCTAAAGGGTTTCCACTCAAATACTCATATATAACGGATGTGAATAATGTTCAGTTTGCTCGAATCCCTGGAGTGGGGGATAGGGTAATTCCAAACATGGAACATAGATTAGGACTAATTTTAGTGAAGGCTGGGAATAGGGGCAAGATGACGGACGCAGTGATGTCCGAGTAAGACAGGGTTTCTGTTGCTCCTCAGTGACAACTTTCCCCCCACCTCCTTGGCTTTCTCTGCTTGGAAGAATTGGATTGCTTTTTGCTTCTATGATATGCTGAACGATGCTGAGTGACTTTTCTAGATACCAGCGGTTCTGGCGGCTACAAAAATATATCGACGCCTGGCGTACCACTCCACTGACCACCTACCGACCCTGAGACGCGTCTTCGGTCTCCGATCCCTGTTCTCGCCTGCATCCGACATTCTGCTGCATCTCAGGCAGGCAGCAGTAAGACACCCGGAAAACCCGAGCTGGACTGTGACTCCGCCATCCACTCCAACGCGAAGAGGCTCAATGACTTCCAAGAACGCCACCGGCATCAGCACTGCAGGAAAGGGAAAAGGACCATGCACTCGTGCCACAGAAGCTACAGTGTCAGCAGCCTCAGCAGCGGCTGCAACGGTCGGCGAAACAGGCGCGGCTGGAGGCGCTGGAGGCGCTTCAGAGGACGAAGTAAGTTTTGATCAGGCTCCCACTCCCACTGGGTTAGAATGAGAGATTAACAGATCGGCGCGGAGAGGCAGGTCTCCCTCCTTGAACTTGGGTAACTCGGGTAAAACTGCCGGCGAGGTCGATGGTACTAAGCCCAAAATTCCCGGGATGTTTAGAAAGAAGACCCAGCTTAAGGGTAAGAATTCTACACAAGAAGTAGCTATACCTGTGACTTCAATCCACAAAACCAACAGTCTGTTTTACAACAAAAAATGACAGAGGTATTAGTTAATAAGTGGGGCAAAACCCTACTACAGATGGATATGGCTACCTCTGGGCCCGGGATTTTGCACCAAATCATCTCTTATGCTGATTCAGGGGATTCTGCTGGCAAATTCTACTCCATGTCAGACTTATCGAATTTATCAGAGAGTAACGAAAATGATTGGGCCGATGATAGAAGTCTGACAAGCTCAGTGCCACTGGAGGAGGATGAGGGTAGCCTTATAGAAGGTAATACAGTGCGTAGGGCGTCCCCTATAACATCCTTGCCTGGGACACGAGTGTCTGCTATTGAATACTTTGAAAGTGACGGGCCTCCCATGTTGGCCCCCTCCCCTTATTGAATCTGGGTCTTTTGGATCAAACGGCATAACACCAGTGTCTAGTGAGCTTGAGAGGCTTTCTGAGAATGCTCCCTCCAATGTTTCTAGTTGACTGTGCTCGCCAGGAGAATGAGTCTGTGTCTAAGAGTAAGACTGAGACTGAGATTACTCTGGCCACAATTCTCCAAGCAATTACACTGCATCGGGAGGAGACAAGGGCAGAAGCTTTGCGCACAAGGAGCAGTCCGCAAACTTCAGATTACAGTACACCGGGTTATTAAGTCATCTAATGAACTGACTACACGGGTTGCCGAGACGGAGGCTAGAATTTCTTTAGTTGAAGATGAAATGGAGCAACAGAAGGTGGAAGTCGTCATCACTAACTGCTCTTAGAGATGATGCCAACTGGAAACTAATCGATTTGGAGGAGAGCAAGAATAAACAATCTTCCAGTTCTAGGCATCCCGAAGGATCTGAAGGGAGCAATATCTGTCAGTTTGTCCAAGAGTTATTCTCAGAAGCCTTTCCTGAACTAACTCAATGGAGATGGGAGCACGAACTGCAAAGAGTACATCTATTTCCCTTCCACAAACGCTCTCGCAATAGCTCTACTGATGTGAAACCTAGAGCAATTTTGATCTGCTTAAATAATTTTTTATCACAAGAAGCTCTATATGACTTAGCAAGACCAGACCGTAAGAGGAAGGGGAAAGGTATTGAGTTTTTTGTTCACCCTGATTACTGTCAGGCCACAGTTCAACAGAGATGGCATTTTCGACAGCTAATACCCCAGTTTCAAGCCAAGGGAGCCTTAGCATTTCTATTAAATCCTTCCAAGCTAAAGGTTGTCTATAAAGATAAACCGTCTTTTTTTTCTTTCAGAGATTGCTGCTAGAGACGTCTTAGGTGAAATAGCCTAATGACTTTGTTTTTGGATTATCTGAGAAATGTATAATGAACTCTAATTATGCTATGCTTTGCTATGCTTATGTTTATGTTTATGATTATGCTTTCAATTCTTTCTCTTTTTGCTTTAGAGGGTGGGGGTGATCGGTAGGTGGGCAGTCAGCTTTTCTCTCCATCACCTATGGGGACTTGTCAGTCCCTTTGCCTCATGTGGGTGGGTTTCAGGGTGGGTGGGGTGGGCTCTCAGGGGAGGAAGGGTGGGAAGGGGGGCATGGTGTGTGGGGCAAGGAAAAACAGAAAAGGAATATTTTGTATAAATTACAACCGAGATTTAGTTAATTTGATTTTCTACGGTCTAGTCTATTCTGAGAATGGGTAGATTTATTCTATGTTCCTGGAACATTTGTGGCCTAAATGATAGAAGGAAAAGGGGAATAATGGCCCAAATGTTGAAAACTATGAAAATTGATGTCTTGTGCATACAAGAAACTCATGTAACATGGGAGAATAGATATTTGTTTAAAGATCTAGGCCTCGAATTAGTAGGTTGTACCCGACAGGGTACAACTACAAGAGGCGTTGCCATATTAAAGACATGGGCTAGGGAGGTGTAAGCGTGTTAAAGAGGACCCCTTGGATCGATGGATAATCAGTGAATTATGCCTGGAGGATTCACTTCTGACTATTTGCACTATCTATGGCCCCAATTTAGATGATCCGGACATGTTGAATCAGCTGAGTATAGAGCTAGCAATGTGGCTGTCCGCTCTAGTTTTATGTGGGGATTTTAATCAGCATTTGGATGGAAAAGATGACATATCTAGTAATTATATCTATGGTGGAAAGAAGAAAATTGTATTTAAGGCCACTGAAGGGATAATTGATGAATTTGGGTTAATAGATGTAGGTTATTTAAAGGGAGGTGGCGCCCCAAGGAGTACCTTTTACTCTGCCCCGCATCAGAAAAACTTCCGCCTAGATTATTTCTTTGTAACTGCTGAATATATTAACACTGCTAAAAATATCAGGTTTGAAATTCTCCCCAAAAAAATCTCAGATCACAACCCTATCACTCTTGACTTGGATATTAACCTCAGACCATCCCCTAGACCTTGGACTTTTAAGCGGAAACTATTATTCGATCCTCTTTACATTGAGCATATGGGGAAGTGGATCCCTGAGTTTTTCTAAATAATTCATGGTTCAGCATCAGTTCAGATGGTGTGGGATGCTTTTAAATCAGGGGTTCTGGGGGAAACATTAAGTTACTCAATTAATAAGCAGCGTGAAATTAGGAAAGCAGAAGGTATTGAGATGGTAAATTTGCGAGACATCGAAATCCAGCTGATGACGGCTTGTAGCGGAGGGCTAAATATTGATCACAATTTAAAAGATCTAGCCATGCAAAAAGCAAAAATACATCAAAGTTTTGCCACATAATTAGCTCAACAAATCGCAGCTTATAGATCAGAAATGTATGAGGTGGGAGAAAACTCAGGGAGACTCTTAGCGAAAAGACTTAGACAGAAGGTGGTGTCCGCAAGAAAAGATAAGATCTTGGATGACTCAGGGCAATTAGATGACAAACCATCGGAAATACTGGGGATCTTTCGTGAATTTTTACTGCAAACTATATTCAGAGGACATATTCAGGCATTGAAGGAAGGGTAACAGATTTTAGTGTTACTGATACCTAATACCATCCTATCACCAGAGGAGTCTAAGCAATTAGATACTCCAATTACATGGGAAGAAATAGAGACATCTTTAATGTCATTAGCCTCTGGCAAAGCAGTCGGATCTGATGCCATTCCTCTGGAATTTTTTAGGGCATTCTGAACAGTTCTTAAAAAAGAATTGATTACAGTTTTCCTTGCGGCTCAAGAAGAGAAGACACCACTTTCTTGGCGGGATTCAGTAATCATTATTTTTCTTAAAAAAGATAAGTCGCCTTTATTGCCCTCTTCATTCAGGCCCATATCGCTGATCAATGCGGACAGTAAGTTATATTCTAAGATTCTAGCATCACGTCTTTCCAGCATTATTACACCGCTCGTGTCAAAATTTCAACATGGTTTTATTCCCTCACGTGACACAGCTGATCATATACGTCGCTTAATCACATTTCTGGATTGGGCTCAGGCAACCAGCTCTATTATTGGTGTAACCCTGTTGGATGCTAAGAAAGCATTCAACAGGGTTGCTTGGGCATATATGTGGGACTCTCTAACTAGAAAGGGATTTGGTCCAAGCATCTTAACATCTTTAAAAAATATTTATCAATACCCCACTGCCTCTATACGCTTGGGCGGCCAAACATCTTCCTCATTTCCAATCTCCCGTGGGACACGGCAAGGGTGTCCGTATTCACCATTACTTTTTGCTTTTTACATAGATCCTTTCTTATACCGGCTAAACCTTGCTGAAAATATCAAACCTATTCATGTAGCCCACACAGACTACCGAGCCCTAGCCTATTCGGACGATATAGTTATAGTCACAACAGACATAAGAACTACACTCCCTGCTATTAATGATCTAGCTGCACAGTTTGGATTTTTCTCAGGCTACAAGCTTAATTTATCCAAAACTCAGATCCTGCATGTTGGAGGCAATCCGCCTGCTACTATAGCCACTGTTTCTGAAGTTACATACTTGGGAATTAAGATCTCACTCCCAGTCTCTAATATACCAGAACTAAATATTAATCCTTCAGTGGCTAAAATCAATGCGACATTAGAAAGATTAGACCACCTCCATTTATCTTTATATGGTAGAGCTAATGTGTTAAAAATGCTGATATTGCCTAAACTTTTATATATGTTCCGTACAATCCCCATTGAATTCCCTGTTACTTGCTTTAAAAAATTAGAGAGGGCGTCTTCCAGATTCTTGTGCGGCTATAAGCGACAACGTAGAGCTTATAAAAAGATGATTCTTCCTAAAGAGCGGGGTGGATGAGACATCCCTTATTTCTTGTTCCTCTATGTAGCCGCATCTCTACAATTTATCAGTCCACTTGTAGTTGGGGATAAAGCGCGAATCCCTTTGTGCAACACTCCATCTATTTACGAGCTTGCAATGGGTGAAGAGATAAAGGGATGTTTGTTGAAGGTAGTCGAACCTAGCTACTTTAAGAAGACCACATTTAGGATCTTAAAAGCTGCCTAGACAGTGTGGAAATTTGTTAGGCACCAGATGGGAATTTTAAAATTAAATATATATACACCAATTACTTCACCTGATTTATTACCTTCTGTCTTTCGCGACCAAATTGTCACTAGGTGGAGCACTAAAGGAATTTGATGCTTAGGGGACCTGTTTCAAGAGGGACATTTAGTCTCTTTTACTGACTTGTAGAATAATTTTGGTTTATCGAAAAATGACTTCTTTAAATATCTTCAAATTTGTAGTTTTTTACAGACTGTAGGATCAGTATCAGAACATCAAATGATTAAAATCCCTCTTATTGATAGAATGGCGAAAAAAACACCAATCGGCCAATTCTATTCTTATCTAATTCAAGAAATCTCAGATGATTTGGAAAGATGCCAAATGAAATGGGCAACTAATCTTTGGATATCTGAAACTAATATTCTTGAATCCGTCACGCTGGCCAATCGAGTTCTCCTCACAGGAATGATGCGTTCACAGCACTTCATGGCTATACATGACCTATATTATACTCCCAGGAAGATCTCTAAATGGAGCTTGACTACAGAGACAAAATGTAATAGGTGTGGACAATTTGCTGCTGATGCGGTACACATGTTTTTTTCTTGCCCCAAACTTTCTGAATTTCTTTCTCTTATTGAACAGTTTTTGTTTGCAACCTTGGGGCGCATGATCAATATAACTGGTGAGTTGTTACTAACTGACTGTGGTCTGGGAACTGTGGGCCAGCCAAGACCTAAGGCCACAACATGTTTTTATTTGTATTTGTATGGCTGTAATACAGGCTTGTATTACAAGAGACTGGATCAATCCCGATCCCCCTCATTTTTTAGCTGGTGCGAAAGATTATTGTTGATGTACAATTTGGAACTTGCTATTTATAAAACTAAAGGGACTAGGAAGAGGGCTATGGGAGCAAAGATCTGGGCACTTATTACAGAATGGATTTAGGAAATGGAAATGGTATAGACGTCATGTATACTTTTACTCCATTTGCTTTGATGAATTTGTTTATCCGTCGGAAATATCTGATTTGCACACGCTGTTTTTCCTTGCAAAAAACGTTTATAAAAAAAAAAAAAGGACTAATCTTAGCAGCACATGAAGGTCTTCCCTCTGCACATGCAGGTGTTTCAGCCATAGTAGGCCAAGTGGACTCCGACCAGGTAGCAGATGCCCTAATCTAGCTACTATCCAAAAGGTTTAAACCGAGAGACTTATCACCTTTGAGGAATCTGCAGTGCGAAATGGAGGACTATGCAATAAAGCCATGGATCTTGTGCCTCTTGAAACCCAAATAACAGTTCGTTAATTAACACCTGTCTACAATGAAGTAACAAGTGATCAAGTGGTTGCAGCGATTTCAACGAATCCTGATGCAATCCAAACAATTGACAGCACTGCCTCTGGTTATATAATTAACTTTGATAAATTTTCTAAGGATCCCAGCGAACCTGAAACGATGCCAGCAAAAAGAACTTTCAAAGTACAAGCAACAGACCTTTTTCATCGTCTGGAAAATACTTAACTGGTTTTACCATGGATTGAACTTTGGATTTTGTTGGGTGTGCTTTTTCTTCTACTTTGGTTGACTGTGGTAATAACACTGGGAATGCTGATAAATGGAAGATATGTCAAAATGGACACAGCAATTAAAAACATCAACTTACTACTCAAGCCACACAAATCATCTCATCGTGAACAAAGAGAATTGTCATCAGTGAACATCACAGCTGTTCCTATACCTGGGGGTATAGCTTGAGACAGAACTGATTATGACCTTTTTGGCCTGTCGGAGCTGTTGAGGATTCCACACCAATTCAAGATTTCATTAAGTGACTTGTTTCATCTAGTACCTTTTCTGATGATTGGGACTTCAAGACTGTTAATAATATGATGTCAGAAATGTCTGCGGTATTGACAAATCATGAATATTTAGAAGGTTCATCAGACTATGAACAAATGTATTGTTATAAACATTATGGTCATAATTTCTTGCACAAATCTGCAAATCCTAGAAATGTATTAATGTATAACCAATGGGAACATTCTCCTACTCCACCAAAGGGTAGCTCAAAAACTTTTGCCAATAAGTTTCCATACTTTTCATGGTTCAATGCATCAAATGCTGAATCATTTTACTTTAAAAATGTGAAAAAACCAGGAATTAAAAGTATGTTGACCAATACAAAACAGATTTATTCTGCAGCTTTTTATGCCCAACTGTCTGGACTAGGTTTCGACTTTTGGAAAGACAACAGTGAGACAAAAACTGTCTGGGGTACAAAAGATTGGCAAGTGCAGGGGGTAGAAGCTATGTTTAGAGCCTGCATCATCCCTGAGCAAATTATGTTTTTGAATGACACTGTCCAACAGACGTCTTGCATTGGGTTAGCCAAGGTAAAAAACCTAAACAATCCGTCCACACCTATTGGCACTTCAGAGGGGGAGGTCGACGTGCATACTATTTTGCATCACAACAGAACAAATCCAGATTGGAAAAAATGTGTGATCTGGCCCACAGACACAAACAACTGTCAAGATAGATTACTGAACAAAACACAGGGTTTCACATTCTCTAGGCCAGACCGAAGATATGTTCAAAGACAGCATCCTGGAATAGTAACAACATAGAGTGTAGGGAAGCTCTGCCTTGATTGGCTACAAAGATCTACACTTAAGGATGTAAAGCAACACATATCTTTACTTGAAGATGGCGCTGATCTTAGGGAATTCTTGCTAGGACCAAGAAAACTGTGTCATAAACCTTTTATATATGCCGGTATCTATGCTGCTTATAATGAAGCATGGAAGATTATGCAAGCAGAGACTGCAGAAAGAATACGAGAAATTGATCGTATTAATTTAAGGAAAACCCTCTCTGTATTTGACAATGGGTTAATTACTCTGTCGTCCAGGATATATTCATTGGACAGCATAGTGTCTTCTGGCATAGACATCATGGAACAGGACTTGGTCATGTTGCAACATGGTCAGTCGCAATTACGTTCTATCATGCGATTAGGCTGGACGTTGCAAAACCTTCGGTCAGGCTATGTGCCTTGGCGTTTAATCAATACTACGTCACTGTTTTCAGAATTCAATCTCGCTGATAAACAGATCAAATTGGCATAAAGGGGAGCAGACTATACGGTGCTGAGCATTGAAAAACTGGAAAGATTGCCATTTACGGTAGCAGAGAAACCAGCTACTGAATGGATAGTAGATGGAACAATCACTCTTCCTGTTACAATTTTCTATTTTCAATATTGCCTAAAGCACATACCAGCAGGCACATATGAAAGGTTGGGTAAAGAATATATCAAGACATCCTGGGAATTACTGTACACACATAGATGTTGAAGTGGGGGATGTGAAGTGTTTCTTAGCAGGAAAAACTGTGAAAACGCACTAAGTGGTTCTCTCCTTTGACAGGGTATAAACTTACTCGGGCCTGCGATGATTCCTCTAACAACTTATCCTGCCACCTGAAAGGTTCACCAGCTGCAGTGATTGATCCAATTTGTGGACAGCTCTCCAATGGGAGTTACCTCCTGTTGAATGATCACGGCTGCTGTGGCATGTTGCCAGGTATACCATATCTAGTAACTGTGTCAGCCAGGGTCACTTGCTGTATGCAAGTATTGTTTCCTAAAACTAAGACAGACAGGGAGTCGCCGTTATGGCCTTCACTGAACTTCTCTGAACTACGAATTGATACTTTAAGCAGAATGAAAGCCATTCTTTTACAAAAAAACGTTGCCACTGACCTCGGCCAAAGAGACCTATGATCTGCAAGTCGCAAGGACTTCTGCCTAGATACATGTCCTCTTAACTACAAACTGCCCTATACATTTCTCGGAAATGTTAAGTCTTATCTTAAACATGTCTGATACGAGCAGTATTGTGCATCTATTTAAGAACGTATTTTCCAGACTGTTAGCACCTTTTCAAGCAGTCCTAGGAATATTTCCAAACTTTGTGCACTCTGTGTTTGGCGGCCTGGCTCTCCTTTTGGGACTCATTGCGGGGATATTATTTTTGCTCCTACTGCTACGATATGGCAAGCCAAATCACCAGCGCCACTCCAAGTACCATAGAGAGAGCTCTATTGGAGATGAAGTGTTGTGAGCTCATCGTCCAAATTTTGGGATTAACTTGTTTACGAGAGCACATTTTTTCTGTCATTCAGACCAATCTGGCAAATTTTGCATCTTACCTGTTCTACGCTGCCTGTTATGCAGAGAAGAATGCGTGCTAGACATCTGTCTGACACTTCCATCAGTCACGCCAACGGATGTTGATACTTTGCTGGACCCGGTAACAGCCCATGTGCAGTGTTGTCCCCAGCGGCTACCAATTCTGATGACGGCATTCATTGAGATCTCACAGATGCAAAATGCTGAAGCTGAGGTACGAGACGAAACTTCAGGCACACAGGTACCATCCAATTTGAACATTGCTACTGCGACCAATGCTGAAGGCGATGCTTCATGTGCGGTTAATCTTCTAAACGAGGTAATCCAACTGTCACCTATAATGATAGATTACTTTTTTACAGACATTGAAGATTTCATGTTTTCTCCAAGCACTAACACTGACTTTTGAATTTGGCACACAGTGTTCTGAGAGACTTTGAATTTGACCTTCATTTTTTTAAAACAAAGAACCTTTTCCTACGATTAATTTTTTTCATCCAAATTTGTATTTTTCCTTTTTTGGCACAAAGTAATCTGCTTTGACAATATTTGACCTTGTCCACAACAGTTTTATGTAATCTGACATGAAATGGTTTTGGCCTTTTTTCTTCTGTATATACGAGCCATTTCATAAATGTATATCTTCATGATTCATTAATTTAGCATTCAAAATGTGAATATATGCTTCGAATGAAACATTGCTTTAATGCATACTGCACCAATGCATCTTTTATGTGTACAACCAGTTCAAATGCATTTTTATGTATTCCGGGTGGGTTTTTCACACTTCATGTGTAGCTACGTTTTAGATATGTGTAACATGTTTAGAATTCAGTAATGTCGTACATAAGAAAGTGGAGTGGGTGTTGTGTTCGATTATAGTTTCCGAATGAATTTCCCGATTCATGCCCTTATATAGGTACAATTCGATTTGCCCTTATATAGGTGTAGAAATCCAGTCCTTATTTAGGCATAGCCCATGCTACCCAAATACAGGCATGGCTACTTCCATCCGTTCATCTACATCACCACGATTTCTTGGAAAACCAGACTCTTAAGCAGAAGGGTCTTCCCCTAGCCTGGATATTGGTTTCTCCAAGAAACTCATTATTATGCATGAACAACTATTTCTTAGGGGTTCATCCATGACGTTCATATGCCCGACTTTACGTCAAAGCTAACATTCCTAAACATTTTCAAGGTATAAATATACCTTCACTTGCTATGGCAAAGTACGGTGTGGTTCGGTGCAGTTCAACTACCTACTTGCCCGACGCAGCTCGCTACAGCAAGTGCCGAAGGAAGCCGACTCTCCAGCTGACGCACTGACTAAGAAGCTGTCATCCTCCTGCCGAGAATGCAGCTCCAGTGTTTGACTCCCCTTGCCGGGTGTTGGGAAATCGAGTCCCGAGACAGAAATACCAACCCCTTTCATTCTAAAGGTATGGAGCTGATTAGAACCTAGAGAAACCTTTGGCAATTCTTGGCAGAACTAAAACTTATGCTAAGCAGCACCTACTTCTTCCCTGGTACTAGACCTGGGTTAGGTACATTGGGTTGGCGTATTTTAGAAGCACCAGTTGAGTATTTTAGCTTGTGTTATTTATGTATGTATTTTTACATATCATAGCAACAGACAATGCTATTACAGTATTAAGTTTTATTACTGTTCTCGCTGTACGCATTATACTTTGCATTCTGTCTAACGATTGTAGCAGTTTACCTCTCTTGCATGAGAAAGAAGACCGTTCAATAAACCCCTTTTATTGAAACGCCCGTCTCTCTATTTCTGTGCAACTCTGTAGAAACGAAGCATGCACGATTGACTGAGTAAAATAGTTATCTATTGTTTCCACGACTCTGAGGATATTTGTTCCAGTCCTAGGGAAACAAAGTTGTCATGTTTATGCGGTTTTCAGAAACAAATCCCTTCTTGTTTATTCGAGAAAGTTTCTAGTGACCTCTGAGTTAGTCGGCACACACAATTAAGATTAATATACTCGATAGAGACATACTGACTGCAGTCCTATGTCAAATCTATAGTGTATTATTCCAATGAGCAGAGCCTATGGGGAATATAGGAACTACACTGTGGGTTGGTAATAAGCTCCATATACTGTTCGAAAGCGCTTAGTAGTTTGAATTCCATGAATTCTAGTGTGAGGCGGCCCACGGGTGATTGAGCAACAGCATACTGTGATACCCAGCTCCAATATTGGTTTTTGACAACTTCTTTACTTTGTAGCTGGCCAACGTCTTTAGTTTGCCATGAGCTTCCCAGACGAGTCACTGATAGTAGTGACCTGACCTCGTTGAACCACCCAATCTTTTTGAAGCGGTTGACCTTGGAAACCTCATCAAGTGCTGCAGCATAATGGGAAAGCTTGGGGTTAGTTTGAGACGGAGACAAAAAAGCAGGGGGCGGAGCCTAGCTTTATCCGCAATTGAGCGTCTACCCATATATAGACGTAGTGGTTGGAGCGTTGTGTACTCTGGGGAAGTAAACAGAAAGAGCTTAAGAATTTTTTCTCTGTAATTAACAGGCTTTCAGGGTTTCGAAACCCTCAGAGCTCAGCCCCATACAGAGCAGAACTCGCTACCTTATGGTCCTAAATCTGAAGAGCGGCAGCTATTGGCTAAGTTTTAGAAGTTCTGTGCTCCTTAATCAGTGCCCCAATGGTCTGCCTCTGCTGTAGATTCTGCTTCACAATATGGTCTTTCCATGCCTTTTTCTCAGTTAGGGTTATGTCCAAATTATCAAAAGTGGCCACTCTCTCAAGAGGGATCCCCCCTAGCACCATTTTGCCTTTGAACGTTCTGTGTGGGTTCATTAGCAGAAGTTACAATAAATGAACTTTGACACCGCGGGGAAATTATTAAATCACCCTCATTAGGCGAGTCTAGCTACCATCTATGCGTTGTCAGTGTGGCGCGCATTGTGGTCATAAACAATGAAAGACTGACCGTCCAAAGCCACACTTGAATATGGTTGGGCATGCCGCCTTGTTTATTGAGCCAATAAACTCTGCCACTGCGCATGCAAACCAGTTCCGATCAGCAATATGACATTGCCCCACATGCATCAGGGGACAGTGACTTTGCCTGTTATTCTTTGACAAAGCAACTGCCCCACCGCACATACTACGCAGACCCAGAGGCATACAATGAGGTGGCAGTAGCTTTGCTATTTCTTGCCTGTGGCCCACACCGCCAGAGTGGTACCTTTTTGTCCATTTGTGACCAGGAGGATGCCGTACTCACTGATTGGCATGGTTGGTCCTGGTGTCGGCCAAAGGGGGCTATGCCGGAGGGCACAGATGCGGTTTACCAGTGCCATAGAGAGCCATGGGATAGCTTTCTACAGTCCCTGGCGACCCGCATTGAATCCGGATTTCATCTGCTGCATAACTTATTATTTTATCATTCACATACTAGTGAAAATCACGTGAGTGAGTAGACTAGAGTAGAGCTGATGCCTGTGACACTCTGTCAGGTAGGACAGAAGATTATACTGCTGTGGAGTTTGTAGTTCCCTGAGGAACTTGAGCACCTAGGCGTGTCTCAGCTGAAGATAAAGGTAGTGGGAGAAGGGTTTAGCCTGGAAGGCGGTCTCTGGGCACGCAGTCAGGTGAGTCACGCCCTCCCGGTCTAATGACTGCTCTCTATTCATCTGATGTCTGCAGAATATGCTTAAGCCTACTAGGCCACAATTCCGATTAGTGTACACTGCTCATAGGCATGTTTTTCTATATTTATATTTCAAACTGGAAGCACAGAATGCCGGGATATTAAGGGGTGTGGGGGTTTATTTTTGTGTTTTACACAGAGAATGATTGATATTTATGTATTAATTGCCTGAGTGATGTGTTGCAATTTCTAGCTCCATGCAGCTGTAAAAGTCAAGCTGTCAGTATCCTATGAAATATGCTGCTCGGATGCAATGCTCTGAAGCCAGGTTTAATTATCTGCTGTGACTTTGTAAATGAAAAGGTGATAATGCATAAATGGGTTTGCACTCTGACTGCCCCAGCAACAATGTGGCCTAGGTCTCGCAGCAAAACAGATTCTGGGAAAAAATATTTTATAACTATTTTGTCCATCTTTCATTTTTAGGTACTTACATGCACCGTAACTACACATCTAAATGAAAGATGAGAAATCTTACAAGTTGAAGTAATTGTTGGGAAATGCACTCTTTTATGTTAACATTATGAAACACCAATAAGTTAATGCAATCACTGAAGATGTTTTGTGTGTAACCAGAGAGAAACATATTTTTTCCTGGTTGGCGGAGTGGGGGATAGTGTCTTCTACATTATGCGCTACAAGGTTCCAGACTGTGGATATATACATCGTTTTAAAAATGCATTACATAGAGTATGAGATAGGCTGCCACAAAATATGCAGCGATTCAGTGCCAGTTATAAAGCAAGTGTTAACCTTGAATTTCAGGGTTTTTGCAGCAGTTTCTAGATATTTTTAGAGCTTCTCATTTCTCAAAAGGGTACACTTTGTTTCATTTCTCTCTTTCCATGCACTTCATTGTTCGGTTTTACTCACGGAAAAGCGTCACTCTAAGTGTCACAAATTTGGCAGCAGAATGTCTCACATAAGTCCATTAAAACCTTTGAAATGTCACACATAAGGAAATGTGAATGTTGTATTACTTGTATAGCGCCCGAATCACCCCACATGGGGTCTCTCCGGCGCTTGTACGAATACCGCTGTGGAACCCTTCCTGGCTTTTTCCTTGTGAGGCACCCACTCCTGGGTTACCCCAAGGTGCAGCCAGGCATCCTAGCGCTGTTGGGGCCGTTGTGGAGATTAAGCAAGTTATTGCCCAGAGTTGCAGAGTGGGGCCCATGATTAGAATAGGCACTGAGGCGAGAATTATCAGGTCCGAGGAAATTGAGCCCAAGACCCGCCGAAGAAGGAATTGAACCCTGGTCCCGGGCCAGACCTCTGCATCAGGGTCTGCCGCTCTAACCATTGAGCCACACTTCTCCACTCTCATAAGCAATCTAAAAACTTGACAGCTACGGCAATTATAGCGATCTACACCCCAAGGAGTGTGAAAGAGCTTACTAAGTTACAGAATAAACAAATAAAACAGCAGTCACCAGTATTATATATTGTGCAATGTAGAATAGATCAAAATCAGCTATGTGAGGGGCTATATACAATACCAAAAATGTATTGTGGAGAATGTGGCGCAAATATAGTCCACTTAGTGTACAAGCCCCATACAGGTCTTAAAGGTAGAGAGAATCACGGGAATGGTAATCAACTGTGTACACCTTGACAACTTCCCATAAAGTGTGGCTGTTTCAGTTTGCATTCCATCTTCATTTTCACACTGCATCGTATTCCTCTCCTTACTGCATCATGGGGAGGATTGTTATCTGCTGTGCATATTCGATTACTGGGTATGCGCTGAATTAAAAATGTTGTTTTTTACATGTGGAAGTGGTAAACGGATATTATAGTATCCATGGAAGGTGTCTTGGGGTCCAATCTCTTGAATGAAGGATGAATAAGAAATGGATATCCCGTTCTTAACCTGTTATTTGAAAGTTGTATGCTCCTAACAATCAGAAAACAATGTTTACATTAATCATGTTCTAGATCCAAATATCAGGTTGAGACTGGAATAGTAGAGCACATGTGACTTAAAGTCGTTGCAAAGCACAGTGACTAAGTCGTATTCTTGGCAGTGAACACATTCTTGATGTATTCTGTAGCTGGGAAAATGAAGAATGTTGGTACTACTGAATCCCTAGAAATATTTTCTGATGGTGACAGACTTGACCTGTGGATGAGGATTTCCTCTAAAGTTTCTTTTTTTTTTTTTTTTTTTTTAATATATTTTTATTGCAGGAATCAGTAAATTTTTACAAAGCGGACCAGCATTATAAGTTCAATCAAAATTAGTAGGATACATCCCATCGTCCCTCAGCGGGATGGTCCATTACACAGCCATTTAGCCCACAACCCAAGGGTCGGGCGGCGATTACCAGTGGGGACTCAACAGGAAGACGAAGCCGGTCCGGATGATCCACTATCCGTCATCTGCTTTTCTAAACCATCCTACAAAAAAGGCCAAAAGAAACCCCCCCCCCAAAACACTATGAACCAAACAGAACCCCCCCCAACCCCGCCATCAGTGCACGGTAACAGCCGTAATAGGATCTATGAGAGGACCCCCGGGGAAAGCAACAGACATGTAAAGTGCAATCGCCTATCGGGACTCGGGGCGAGCTGCATCCTCACTGTCGGAATCGCTGGGAGCGCAATAATCCCTGAGGGCCTGCACTAATGTCTCCCATTCTAGCGCTGCCTCCTGCGCCTTCTCGTTGTGTTGTCTTCTAGCTAACTGGTATCGCAGCGTACTTTCTCCCGCCGCCCATTTCAAGAGTTCGCTGTGCCATCGGACCCCTGTTGGACCAACCCGTGCCTTCCAGTTCCTGGTCACCTCCCGTTTAGCAAGGAGAAGCCCCAGATCGATGAATTAACTAGTGATTTTATTGTTGGGGTTATGCGGAAACCAGTGTAGGAGCCCCACTGCCGCATCAACCGATAAGGATCTCCCCGTTACCTCCTTCAGGGTATCCCCCACTTCCAGCCAATAGGAGGACAGCCCCGGGCAAGACCACAACATGTGGAGGAGGTCTGCACCAGGCGCATGGCACCTGGGGCAGTCCGCAGAGTCCGTGGCAAAATATTGTTGGATCTTCGCCGGGGTCAAGTATGCCCTGTGGAGTACATAGTAGTGGACCAATTGAAAGCGGGCGTGGCTCGTGCCCTTCCAGGCCCGCCTCAAGAGTTGGGACCAGGTCGTCTCCGGGATCTCCTTCCCTATGTCCTCCTCCCAACGGGTTCTTAAGGTAGTGAGGGGGGCCAATCCCTCATTGATCAGTCTGCCGTATAGGCAAGTAACCGCCTTAACCGTTCCCGCGGACATCATGACATACTGGCACACCGGAGATGTAGGAGGTTCCTCCAGTCCGTGCTTCCAGTGCGCCTGAATCGCTCGGACCAGGGCCGCGTGCAAAAGAAAATCGCCGCGAGGAACCTCGAAGCGATCAATGAGCTCCTGAAAGGGCAATAGGGCCCCGTCCTCGTAAAGGTCACCCACCAACTGTAGACCCGCGTCCTCCCAGTCCGCTAGTCGTGACCAATCACCACCATGAGGCAGGGCCGTCAGCATACCCAGAGGCATTTCGGGTGCATATGGTATCCGCAATTGGCCCCGGGCGTGGGCTCGGTTCCAGCATAATCGAATGGTCCTCTCTTCGAGCATCAGGTCCTTCAAGGCCAAACGTTGTCGCAGCGCTATGAAGGAGAGAACATGCCTAGCCATCCCTGTGCCCCTCCTGTCCTCTGGGCCTCGGAATTCTCTGGCGACCTCCTGGGTGAAAGTCTGCAGCTGCGCTGCCAAGTAATACTTTTCAAAGTCCGGCACCGCAAGCCCACCCTCAGCTTTCGGTCTCGTCAGGGTCTTGAGGGCCACTCTTCGGCGGCCCGAACCCCAGAGGAATCCCACCACCATTGACCGTAACAGTCGAAATGTGGCTGGCGGGACCCAAATCGGCAGCGCCCGGAAATAGTACAGCAGCCGGGGGAGCGCCACCATTTTTAGCAGAGCGATCCGTCCCGCTACCGAGAGCGGTAGAGTAGCCCAGAAGTCCATGCTACCACGCAGCGCGCGAGTGCTGCGAGCTATGTTCCCATCCAGGAGGTCAGACGGTTCATGGTAGACGTACACCCCCAGGTACTTAAAGCAGTCAGGTTCCCACCTAATCTCTCTGCTGATATCAGGGCTGGGTGTACCCTTGCGAACCGGGAAAAGACAGGTCTTAGCCCAATTCACCCGAAGGCCCGAGACCTCCCCAAATGCCGTGAGCGCCGACGCAGCTCCATTCAAGGCAGCAACCGGGTCCTCAAGAAAGAGCAACAGGTCATCGGCGTACAACGAGATATAATGTGGGCCCGAAGGTGTCCATAAACCATTATAGTGGGCCCCCGACCGGAGTAGCAGCGCCAGTGGCTCCACCGCTAGCGCGAAGAGAAGCGGGGATAATGAACAACCCTGCCTCGTGCCTCTCTCCACCGGGTATTGCGAGGAGATCAGCGGGCCTGCCCGTACCCTGGCCGACGCCGAGGCATACAGTACCGTGGTCCATCTAACGAAACCCTCACCGAGGCCGAATCGCAGCAATACAGTGCGCAGGTAGTCCCATTCCAGGCTATCAAAAGCCTTCTCCAAATCTACCGAAAGGATTACCGGGCATGGGGCGTCCACGAGCGGTTCTCCCAGCAAGCGGAACAGCCTACGGATGTTCATGGTCGTGTTTCGCTTGGGAATGAATCCGGCCTGGTCCTCGTGTATCAGAGATCTCATGTGACCTAGCAATCTCGATGCTAAGATGCTGCTCAGTATCTTATAATCGACCGTCAACATTGATAAAGGACGGTAGGACGCCGGATCGGACGAGTCCCTTCCCGGTTTGAGGAGGGGAACCACTAAGGCCTCGCACATCGAGCCGGGGAGCCGACCAAGCCGCTTCGCCTCTCTGTAAACTATCAGCAACCTCGGTGCCAGGAGATCAGCATAGGCGGCATAGAATTCAACCGGAAGGCCGTCTAGTCCCGGGGTCTTATTCCTCGCCATCTTTTTAATGGCGCTGCGAATTTCCCCCAGTTCAATGTCGGAGCCCAGGGCTTTCGCTACGTCAGGCTCCACCACTGGGAGCTCTAGGGGTCGCAGGTAGTCATCGATCAGGTCGGGGTCCCTGGCAGAGCGACTGCGGTACAAGCGTTCATAGTAGCGCAGGTAACAATTCAAGATCTCAGGCTGAGTGTGCACTTCGGCCCCTTCTGCCGTACGCATGGACGTCGTTAGAGAGGTCCGGCGCGTGGGATTAGCTAGCCACGCCAGCAATGCGCCCGATCTGTCCCCCTCCGCGAGCGACCTAACAGTATAGGCCTTATAGTCGAAGCAGCGCAACCGCTCGACCTCCGCCGCTACCACCTCCTTCGCCGTTGCCGTGCGTTCCTGAAGTTCAGGACACCCGGGGCGGCGGAGTTCCAACTCACGGAGTTTCCGATCGGCCACAGCCAAATCATCAAGAATGATTCGCCTCATGCCCACCTTTTTAGAAATGCAGAAGCCCCTGACCACCACCTTAAAGGCGTCCCATTCCAGCGCCCTCGATCCCGCAGTGCCCCCATTGGACGCGAAGTATTCCGAGATCTTATCTTCTAGGTCCGCTTTGAAGACCATGTCCTCCAAGATTTCGGGACGCATTTTCCAGGTGGGTACAGCAGGCACCCCAGGAAACCAGCGAAGGTCCAGCAGGAGAGGGTTATGATCTGAGATGGTCCTGGTCAGATATTCAGACCGGACCGCTGCTGAAACCAATTCTGCCGAGCCCAGAAACCCGTCTAGTCGGACGTGCAACTCGTGCAGGCCTGAGAAGTAGGAATAGTCCCTAGTGTCGGGGTGCTGTGCCCTCCAGATATCCGTAAGACCCCAGTGCGTCTGCCAGTCCCTCCTACCTTTAGCCACACGGCGAACCGGAGAGTCAGGGAGGGGGGGGTGCGAGCGGTCAGCCTCCACATCCACTATTGAATTGAAATCCCCGCCGAGCAGGAGGGGCCCGGAGAAGAAGTGGGCCAACGAGCCCGATAACCTGGAAAGGAAGGCAAGCTGGTCCACATTAGGCGCATAAACACAGCAAACGTTTAGGTCCCTCCCCCCCAGTGTGCCCGAAATGGCCACGTAGCGACCCTCCGGATCCACCACTGTTTTCGTAACCTGAAAAGGAACCCCAGCTCTGATCCAAATCATCGCCCCCCTGGCATACGCGGAGTACGAAGTGCAAAAGACCTGCCCTCTCCACCTACGCTGTAGCGCCGCCCCTTCCGCCTTGTTAAGATGGGTCTCCTGCAGCAGCGCCATTTGCACCCCTCTACGCACTAAATAAGCGTGGACTTTGTGACGTCTAGACATAGTGTGAATCCCCCGTACATTCCAAGTGATGCATTTCACATTAGCAACATCAGCCATTGTCCCATATCGTTCGTGCAAAGTCTCTCCACCCGGGTCCCAACAAAGAAAGAGCAACAATCAACCCAGCACTGATGGTGGCCATTTTCCCCAACCAAAAAACAACAACCCCCGTTCGATCCAAACCCTTGCCCACCCTCCCCAGAACAGAACCCAAATAGTACCATCTAGTTCCCATCCAAACCATACCCCCAACAAACCCACAGTCCCCAACTAATCCTGCAGTCGCCACCGCAGGAAGGCCTTAAGGGCTAGGTGCGGGCTGGGCGCCGGCAATGGGCCCTCGATTCTCGGGCTACCGAGACTAAAGTGAGCCCAAAACAATAAAAAAAAAAACCCATGTCACGAGCAGGGCACCCCACCCCCACTTCACCGGAGTTCATGAGCAATCGCCCACCCCCGCCACCCCCGCTGCGGGCCCCCACCCAAATGGACTCAGCTCACCCCGTCCCTCAACCGAGTTCGGAGTGATCACCGGCGTGTGGACACTGTCGGTCACCGATTCCTCCGAGTCCGTTGGTGCCCCCTCGCCACCAAGGTCCGCTTCCTCCTCAATGGGACCGTCTCGTGAGCCAGACAGCGTAGACAACACCTCCAACACTCCTTTCCGCTCCGCCGACGTCTCCACAGTCGAAGGTCTGCCTGACTGGCCACGGCGACTCCGAATTCTTTTGGACCGCCGCCGCTGTCCAGGCTCCACTGCTAGTTGAGATGAGGAGCCAAAGCCATCCTTTCCGGCTCTATAGAGTTCGAGCCAGCTACAGACGTCCTCCAGGGAATCAAAGAACTGAGTCTTGTCATCAACGATTATGCGGAGCCTTGCAGGAAACAGGAGCGAGTACTGGATGCCCTCGCTCCGGAGCTCGCGCTTGACCGCCAGGAAAGAGAACCGCCTGCGCTGGGTCTCATATGTGTAGTCCGGGAAGATATTCACCTTTCTATTCTCCACCTTGTAGGGGCCATTATGTCTGGCGGCATTAAGGATGAGGTCTCTGTCCCGAAAGTGCAGTAAACGTGCCACCGTCGCGGGGCACGGCCCTGCTGCGGCGGCCTCGCTGGGACTCTGTGCGCTCGCTCCAGGGTGTAAAAGGAGGATAGGCCCTCCGGGGCCACCGTGTCCCGTAGCCAGGCTTCCAAGTAGGCCACCATGTCGCCATCTTCAATCTTCTCCGGCAGGCCCACCACCCGAATGTTATTCCGCCTATTACGACCCTCCGCATCTTCCGCTCGCCGCTCCAGGGCATCAATCCGGGATAGAGCATCCTTCATCGTCGCGGCCAGGGTTCTCTGTGCTGGCTCCAAGGTCTTTACCGAGCCCTCCACTTCCTTGACCCTATCCGAAAGCTTGCCGTGGTCCGCTCTAAGGAGGCCCAGACTCGTCGCAACCTGAGCAATGTCCTGCTGGAGGGCCGAGCGCGTGGTCGCGATCGCCTCCAGGACCCGGTCAAATTGTTGCTGCAATGGCGCGCCACCAGAGCTCTCCGGGTCCCCACGTTCATCTTTGTCCGGGGCCTCCGAGTCTGAGGCGGCTGGGGTGGTCCCCTTGGCTCCCCTTGGTTTTCCCATGGCGTAGGAGACCCACGGTGGAGAGTCAGTCAGAGGTGCCACCGAGTGCGGGTGTCGACTATGTCTCTTTCGGCTGGTGGTCTTCGGGCCGAGGGCCGACGATCTCCGTCTCCAGGGCCTGTTGGTCCTCCACAACCTCGGGCCGCGCCACCACCGCGTCGTCGGAGGGCACTGAGGAGGAGGCGGGGACAATCGGCGCCAGGTCGGGCAGGCCCGTTTGGCCGATGAGGATCTGGAACGGGGGTCACCAACACCACCGGAGACTTTGTGGCGCCAAGGCGCCGTGCTGCCCATGGAGGTCAGTCGCTCGGCGGGATGCAGCCGGGTGCGGCTCAGAGGGTAGGCACCGCAGATAGGGCCGCCAGGCGTCCGTGAATCGAGGTCCACGATGGTGTGGGCATCCGACCATCCAGGAGCGCTCACCGCGTTCAAAGCCCGATCAGAGCGACACCCAGACCATCACATCACAGGGAGATAGAAGGTGGAGGGTGCGCTGTAGCCAACGACGCTCCTCCAGAATAAGGGTCCCATCCAAGGAGACAAAGAGGTCCGGGCGCCATGTTGGGCCGCACTCCGCGGGTCCTCAAACTTCGATTTTCCGTCGGATCAACCCGTGTTCGAGTTTCACCGGGTGCCTCGGCAGGTCCCAGTCGGTCCGATCAACGGTTTGCGGGGACTAGGGTGCCCCGCGGACTCCGATCTGCAGGATAATCACGGGCTCAGTCCCGGAGCCGAGCTCTCAGGCGACCATCGCCATCGGCGTCCAAGCCACGCCCCCGCCTCTAAAGTTTCTATGTGAGAGCTATCCTACATAAGCTTTTTGTAATACATCTCCCACTTCGACCCTTAATCTGAATGGGCACTTCCAACTCCAATTGGGCTGGTAGCAACATGTACTGCTTTTTAAGAAATTTTCAAACTAAACTGTTGGCCTACGGCACCAGACACCTCTTTCCAGAATGGACCATTCTGCTCTTTGGTTTGTCATTGTAACAAACTCAAGCCTACTGAATTGAGTGAATGCTTTTCACAAGAAAGCAAGTAGGCAAAACGGATATAAAATTGCACAATTACAAAGCTGAAGTTGGCAATTCAATATATTTACTGATATTGTGTGTGTGTGTGTGTGTAAGTTGCGAGCTACGTGTATGATTTTTTTCTCTTGCTTGACTAAAAATGACAAGTGAGCAATGACATTCCTTGAAAGGAATTGTTCTCAGACCGAAAATTTACAGATTTCTGAGAGTGATTTGAAAAACACGGACATTTTCATATGGGAGCTGAGACGGTCTCTGTGTCCTTTAACGCCTTCGATGCGGATGACAAAGCCAGCTTGTCACGGGCGTTACCTGCGCTGCACGCTTGACGAGCTGGATTTGTCACGTTACCCACGATTTTCAAATTTCAGCATGCAGCGGGAAAACCCGCTAGCGCGCATGCGGTTAAACACCACTCCATTTCTTTAAACCAGCGGTCCTTTCCGCGACTGTTTAGAAACTCAAATAATAGTGGCAGATCAATAAAGTGATGAAACGTGAGGCTAGAGGTATCTCTAGTCGCATCCCTTAGCAGGCACACATATTGTTGTCTTTAGTGAGAACAAGAAAGACTTCCACTCAAGGTTTGATTTGAATTCTGTTGTATTTCTTGTAAATTATATATTCAGTTTCTTCAATTTTTCAAAAAGTTCATTTGTACATTTTCAAGGACTTTGTTAACAATTTCTTAGTTCAGGCAATGTCTATGGTGTACATCCAATGCATTTCGGGCATTTTCCTATGCCCTTCATCAGGGATTTGACACTATGAAATAATAATGTGAATGACAATTAGTGTGGGGTCTAACCATATAAATAAACATCAATTTAATAGGTATACTGGTGGAAGTAAGCCTACTATTAAATCAAACATGTTGTACATTTGCTCCTGCATGTAAACACATTGTTCAGTTTGTGACAGGTAACGTTAAACACCTAAAAACGTTGAATTTAAACATAATATCGGCGTGTCACTTACATGCCTGACGGTAAAGGAAGTTCGATTCTGTCAAGGGGTAAAGAGAATAGCATTGCAATGAGTTGGTTACTCTCTTCGTTATAGTGTTGGAATTCGAGCACAGAAGCGTGCGTGTAACTGACCTAAAATGATGTTTGGACGGGTTCCGATCCGGTGCTAATCTCAAAAAACGCCAGCAAGACGATGTTTGCCGCGTTTACCTAATTTAAAAGTTGCCGTTCACGTAACGCCGTGTTGGAGCGCGTCACGTGTGGGGGGCGGGAATGGAGACGATAGAAGTCTCATACTTGTAAATGGTTAGTGCGGTTCAGGTAGCGTTACAATTGTAGTGCGGGTGTTAATATCATTAAGTTCTGGTGCACAATATGTTCAGTATAAATTAGGAAATTAAAAATGGATAAACGGAAAGGTCGGGGATCGAACTCTTAAAGAGGGGAATACAAGCGGGTGTCACTTACGTGTTGAGGCAACTGAAAGGTGGGGAAAAATTTAGAAAAAAGGGTTGATAAAGGTGCCAGTGTCTGAACTAAACATGTGGAAAAAAGGTGTCAATGTGTGAACTAAACGTGAACAAACACAGTGAAAACACAGTTCAATCTACTGAGCAAATATTTACAGATAGCACGAAAGTTCAATCCTATCATTTAAACCACTTGGTTTCTGGGTTGACAATTTCTGTATCCAAAAGTTCTCCCTTTTAAGGAGGTGTTTGTTATTGTCTCTTCCCTCCAACTTGTCGACGGTTTCTAGGATGATGAATTTGATTTGTGACACATTGTGCTGCTCTTCCACGTAATGTGAGGATAATGCTGATTTCAGATTTTTTAACCTGATGTTAGACTTGTGCTCCGTGAGCCGCACTTTGATGCGTCGTTCAGTCTTGCCCACGTAAATCTTGCCACATGGGCACTTAATTCCATAGATTAAATTGCTAGAATCACAGGTTGCGTTGACCCTAAGTTTGATAGGGTGGCCTTGTCGGGGGTGGTTGATGGTGTTTCCTTTTATTATAGAATTACAGTTACCACAGTTTAGGCAAGGTTTCGTTCCTGTAAAGGCTATGTCTTTCTTCGGTTTGTGTTGAAGGATTTCCCCCAAGTTTTTGGCCCTAGTGAAGGCAAATAGAGGCGGTTGACAAAACGAATCTTTGAAGTCTGGTTCGATACTCAGTATTGGCCAATGTTTCAGGATAGCTTGTTTGTATTTTTTAGTCACTGTTGAATATTTGGAGACCACTACTGTACGTGTTTGTTCGTTTTTTTCTTTTGGTATTAAGAGTTTGCTTCTGTTAATTTGGTCAATCCTTGCTTTGGTTTCTTGTAGTAAAGTTTGGGGGTATCCTCTATCGGAAAATTTATTAGACATCTCGTCAAGTCTTATTTTGAGTGTATTTTCTTCAGAGGTAATGCGCTTGACTCTAGCCATCTGGGAAAATGGGAGGTTCCGTATCAAATTTGGTTCATGGAAGCTTGAATGTAGTAACATATTGTTTCTATTTGTCGGTTTGACATGCAGATCCGTTGTATATCCCTGTGGGGTGATTGATACTTTCACATCCAAAAAGTTGACTGAACTGTCTGAGATGTTCCAAGTTAATTGAATCCGTTGGTCTATTGCGTTGAATTTGATGAGTCCAGCTCGTAATGTTTCCTCAGTGTTGGTCCAAATCATAAAATAATCATCAATATATCGGATTATCATCCTTAGGTTGTTGGTCCAAGCTGTCTTTGTTAAGATATGTTGGTGTTCATACCAGTGCATAAAGATGTTAGCGTACACGGGTGCGGCCGAATTGCCCATGGCCATCCCGGTGAGTTGTTGGTACCATTCTTCTTTGACTTTAAAATAACTGTGGTACAAGGTGAAGTACATTAGTTCCATAAGGAACGTCTGTAGTTCTTGATCTAAGTTTGTGTTCAAGAGTGCTGCTTCCATTGCCTCTATCCCCATGTCATGGGGTATGCTCGTGTAAAGGCTACTGACGTCTGCAGTGCAAAGAATTATCTTTTCATCTGGGTTCCATGGTATTTGTTGTAACTTCAGTAGAAATTGTGTGGTGTCTTTAATATACGTGTGTGTGGATTGTACTGTGGGTTGCAGATATTTGTCGATAAGTTGACCTATTGGTTCATGCAAACTACCTCGGGTGGAGACAATGGGTCTCATCGGTGGGTCCCTGATGTTTTTATGAATTTTGGGTGTCATCCGTAATGTTGGACTTCTTGGGTTGAGAGTTATGAGGAAGTTTTTAGTTCTTTCAGTTATTACTCCCTGTTGGTGTGCTCCATCGATAATAATCCTGAGTGTTTTCATGTATTCCGTGGTTGGGTTGTTGTCCAATTTCCGGTAAGTGTTACTGTCTGTGATATGTTCAGTTACTTTGGCATCGTACATTTTGGTGTTCATGATTACGATTGCTCCACCCTTATCAGCTTTCGTGAATGTTGTTAGTTCGTTAGTTGCCAATTTCTTTAAGGTATCCTGATCCTTTTGTGTGATGTTCCTCGTTTTCGGTTTTGTGTGCTTGATCTTGCTGAGGTCTTGTTTAACGATATTTTCAAACAGATCCAACGTTTTGTGGCTAATTGGTGCTTGAAAAGAGCTTTGAGGACGTAATCCCAGCAATTGATCTTTCTCTTGATGTGGGCGTTCTGGTACCACATTGTCAAAAAAGTGTCTCAGTCTGATTTTTCGCATAAGTTTGAAGAAACTTACTTCAAGCTCCAGATGGTCAGTGGATGTGATTGGTACGAAAGAGGTTCCTTTTTGAAGTAACCCCAATTCGTAACTGCTGAAATTATAGTCACTGATGTTGATGACTAATTGTTCTGTGGTTGGTTCTTTTTGGTTCTTTTCTCTTTCTCCTTCTCCTTGGTTGTCGCAGTTGTACTTCGTGTGGTTGGGGGATCTCTCTCTTTGTCTTTTTCTCTGCCCTCTCCTGGGTCTCCTTTTTGAGCCTGACCCTGATCTAAAAAAGAATTGGTATCTTGTGTTTTGCTGGTGGTTGGTTCTTCCGTAAATGTTTGTTCCTGTGTTGTCCTGGTAGGTTGGGATTTGCGTGGTCGCTGGGTTGATTCGCTATCAGTAGATGAGGTATCAGTGTTAGAATTGTATGGGCGATTCCGCCGTTTCTGGGCATATATGTCTGCCCAAGTATAAACTTCACCCAGTCTGTAATCCAAGGTGTCCCTCTTGTACTTCCGGATTTTACGCTCATTTATTTCTCTGGAGTGACGTTCAATTTGGGTTTTAATGTCATCTAGGGTTGTTTTAAGTTCATCCTCAGACATCATTTTAGACAGTTCTGTTGAGGTTTCTTCAATTTCCGCGCTTAGTTCTTCAAGAATAGTTGATAATTCTTGGATGATTAGGAGAATCAGATCCAGTGAACACTTGTTCAGTATTTCATACCACCGTTCCTGAAACTTTTTCGAATGTTTGCAAAGAGATGGTCTTAGTGCGATCCTTAGGCCCCGTGGTATGCGTTGGTTCTTGTGATACTTAATGAGGGTACTCGCATGGAGTTGTTGGTTTGTTTTCCTTTTGGAAAGGTACAGTAATTGTTTTATGTTTTGCTCCTTAGACCGGCTAGTGGTTTCCTGCGTGAGTTCCTCCCTGATGAGAGAGTAGATTTGATCGACATCTTTGGTATCGAAAGCAAAAGTAGAGGCTCTTGCCTCTGTACTTTTAGAAATATCATCATAGTTGCTCATTGTTGTTTGTAAGTTTTTTTGTTTTTAAGTTGTTGAATGTGCGTGCTATCTATCCAGTGGGCACTGAGTAGGATAAAGTGAATAGTATTAGGTAGATGCACAGCCTGTAGTTTGTTGAAAGGGTGAACACACTTATATAAAATGTTGTGGGTTGAGGTTTACAGGTGCTCCGCCAGGTGACTCCGAGGGCCCAACGGGGTCTTACTAAATAATGAAACGTGAGGCTAGAGGTATCTCTAGTCGCATCCCTTAGCAGGCACACATATTGTCTTTAGTGAGAACAAGAAAGACTTCCACTCAAGGTTTGATTTGAATTCTGTTGTATTTCTTGTAAATTATATATTCAGTTTCTTCAATTTTTCAAAAAGTTCATTTGTACATTTTCAAGGACTTTGTTAACAATTTCTTAGTTCAGGCAATGTCTATGGTGTACATCCAATGCATTTCGGGCATTTTCCTATGCCCTTCATCAGGGATTTGACACTATGAAATAATAATGTGAATGACAATTAGTGTGGGGTCTAACCATATAAATAAACATCAATTTAATAGGTATACTGGTGGAAGTAAGCCTACTATTAAATCAAACATGTTGTACATTTGCTCCTGCATGTAAACACATTGTTCAGTTTGTGACAGGTAACGTTAAACACCTAAAAACATTGAATTTAAACATAATATCGGCGTGTCACTTACATGCCTGACGGTAAAGGAAGTTCGATTCTGTCAAGGGGTAAAGAGAATAGCATTGCAATGAGTTGGTTACTCTCTTCGTTATAGTGTTGGAATTCGAGCACAGAAGCGTGCGTGTAACCCCGTTGGGCCCTCGGAGTCACCTGGCGGAGCACCTGTAAACCTTTTGCTTTCGATACCAAAGATGTCGATCAAATCTACTCTCTCATCAGGGAGGAACTCACGCAGGAAACCACTAGCCGGTCTAAGGAGCAAAACATAAAACAATTACTGTACCTTTCCAAAAGGAAAACAAACCAACAACTCCATGCGAGTACCCTCATTAAGTATCACAAGAACCAACGCATACCACGGGGCCTAAGGATCGCACTAAGACCATCTCTTTGCAAACATTCGAAAAAGTTTCAGGAACGGTGGTATGAAATACTGAAAAAGTGTTCACTGGATCTGATTCTCCTAATCATCCAAGAATTATCAACTATTCTTGAAGAACTAAGCGCGGAAATTGAAGAAACCTCAACAGAACTGTCTAAAATGATGTCTGAGGATGAACTTAAAACAACCCTAGATGACATTAAAACCCAAATTGAACGTCACTCCAGAGAAATAAATGAGCGTAAAATCCGGAAGTACAAGAGGGACACCTTGGATTACAGACTGGGTGAAGTTTATACTTGGGCAGACATATATGCCCAGAAACGGCGGAATCGCCCATACAATTCTAACACTGATACCTCATCTACCGATAGCGAATCAACCCAGCGACCACGCAAATCCCAACCTACCAGGACAACACAGGAACAAACATTTACGGAAGAACCAACCACCAGCAAAACACAAGATACCAATTCTTTTTTAGATCAGGGTCAGGCTCAAAAAGGAGACCCAGGAGAGGGCAGAGAAAAAGACAAAGAGAGAGATCCCCCAACCACACGAAGTACAACTGCGACAACCAAGGAGAAGGAGAAAGAGAAAAGAACCAAAAAGAACCAACCACAGAACAATTAGTCATCAACATCAGTGACTATAATTTCAGCAGTTACGAATTGGGGTTACTTCAAAAAGGAACCTCTTTCGTACCAACCACATCCACTGACCATCTGGAGCTTGAAGTAAGTTTCTTCAAACTTATGCGAAAAATCAGACTGAGACACTTTTTTGACAATGTGGTACCAGAACGCCCACATCAAGAGAAAGATCAATTGCTGGGATTACGTCCTCAAAGCTCTTTTCAAGCACCAATTAGCCACAAAACGTTGGATCTGTTTGAAAATATCGTTAAACAAGACCTCAGCAAGATCAAGCACACAAAACCGAAAACGAGGAACATCACACAAAAGGATCAGGATACCTTAAAGAAATTGGCAACTAACGAACTAACAACATTCACGAAAGCTGATAAGGGTGGAGCAATCGTAATCATGAACACCAAAATGTACGATGCCAAAGTAACTGAACATATCACAGACAGTAACACTTACCGGAAATTGGACAACAACCCAACCACGGAATACATGAAAACACTCAGGATTATTATCGATGGAGCACACCAACAGGGAGTAATAACTGAAAGAACTAAAAACTTCCTCATAACTCTCAACCCAAGAAGTCCAACATTACGGATGACACCCAAAATTCATAAAAACATCAGGGACCCACCGATGAGACCCATTGTCTCCACCCGAGGTAGTTTGCATGAACCAATAGGTCAACTTATCGACAAATATCTGCAACCCACAGTACAATCCACACACACGTATATTAAAGACACCACACAATTTCTACTGAAGTTACAACAAATACCATGGAACCCAGATTAAAAGATAATTCTTTGCACTGCAGACGTCAGTAGCCTTTACACGAGCATACCCCATGACATGGGGATAGAGGCAATGGAAGCAGCACTCTTGAACACAAACTTAGATCAAGAACTACAGACGTTCCTTATGGAACTAATGTACTTCACCTTGTACCACAGTTATTTTAAAGTCAAAGAAGAATGGTACCAACAACTCACCGGGATGGCCATGGGCAATTCGGCCGCACCCGTGTACGCTAACATCTTTATGCACTGGTATGAACACCAACATATCTTAACAAAGACAGCTTGGACCAACAACCTAAGGATGATAATCCGATATATTGATGATTATTTTATGATTTGGACCAACACTGAGGAAACATTACGAGCTGAACTCATCAAATTCAACGCAATAGACCAACGGATTCAATTAACTTGGAACATCTCAGACAGTTCAGTCAACTTTTTGGATGTGAAAGTATCAATCACCCCACAGGGATATACAACGGATCTGCATGTCAAACCGACAGATAGAAACAATATGTTACTACATTCAAGCTTCCATGAACCAAATTTGATACGGAACCTCCCATTTTCCCAGATGGCTAGAGTCAAGCGCATTACCTCTGAAGAAAATACACTCAAAATAAGACTTGACGAGATGTCTAATAAATTTTCCGATAGAGGATACCCCCAAACTTTACTACAAGAAACCAAAGCAAGGATTGACCAAATTAACAGAAGCAAACTCTTAATACCAAAAGAAAAAAACGAACAAACACGTACAGTAGTGGTCTCCAAATATTCAACAGTGACTAAAAAATACAAACAAGCTATCCTGAAACATTGGCCAATACTGAGTATCGAACCAGACTTCAAAGATTCGTTTTGTCAACCGCCTCTATTTGCCTTCACTAGGGCCAAAAACTTGGGGGAAATCCTTCAACACAAACCGAAGAAAGACATAGCCTTTACAGGAACGAAACCTTGCCTAAACTGTGGTAACTGTAATTCTATAATAAAAGGAAACACCATCAACCACCCCCGACAAGGCCACCCTATCAAACTTAGGGTCAACGCAACCTGTGATTCTAGCAATTTAATCTATGGAATTAAGAGCCCATGTGGCAAGATTTACGTGGGCAAGACTGAACGACGCATCAAAGTGCGGCTCACGGAGCACAAGTCTAACATCAGGTTAAAAAATCTGAAATCAGCATTATCCTCACATTACGTGGAAGAGCAGCACAATGTGTCACAAATCAAATTCATCATCCTAGAAACCGTCGACAAGTTGGAGGGAAGAGACAATAACAAACACCTCCTTAAAAGGGAGAACTTTTGGATACAGAAATTGTCAACCCAGAAACCAAGTGGTTTAAATGATAGGATTGAACTTTCGTGCTATCTGTAAATATTTGCTCAGTAGATTGAACTGTGTTTTCACTGTGTTTGTTCACGTTTAGTTCACACATTGACACCTTTTTTCCACATGTTTAGTTCAGACACTGACACCTTTATCAACCCTTTTTTCTAAATTTTTCCCCACCTTTCAGTTGCCTCAACACGTAAGTGACACCCGCTTGTATTCCCCTCTTTAAGAGTTCGATCCCCGACCTTTCCGTTTATCCATTTTTAATTTCCTAATTTATACTGAACATATTGTGCACCAGAACTTAATGATATTAACACCCGCACTACAATTGTAACGCTACCTGAACCGCACTAACCATTTACAAGTATGAGACTTCTATCGTCTCCATTCCCGCCCCCCACACGTGACGCGCTCCAACACGGCGTTACGTGACCGGCAACTTTTAAATTAGGTAAACGCGGCAAACATCGTCTTGCTGGCGTTTTTTGAGATTAGCACCGGATCGGAACCCGTCCAAACATCATTTTAGGTCAGTTACACGCACGCTTCTGTGCTCGAATTCCAACACTATAACGAAGAGAGTAACCAACTCATTGCAATGCTTTTCTCTTTACCCCTTGACAGAATCGAACTTCCTTTACCGTCAGGCATGTAAGTGACACGCCGATATAATGTTTAAATTCAACGTTTTTAGGTGTTTAACGTTACCTGTCACAAACTGAACAATGTGTTTACATGCAGGAGCAAATGTACAACATGTTTGATTTAATAGTAGGCTTACTTCCACCAGTATACCTATTAAATTGATGTTTATTTATATGGTTAGACCCCACACTAATTGTCATTCACATTATTATTTCATAGTGTCAAATCCCTGATGAAGGGCATAGGAAAATGCCCGAAATGCATTGGATGTACACCATAGACATTGCCTGAACTAAGAAATTGTTAACAAAGTCCTTGAAAATGTACAAATGAACTTTTTGAAAAATTGAAGAAACTGAATATATAATTTACAAGAAATACAACAGAATTCAAATCAAACCTTGAGTGGAAGTCTTTCTTGTTCTCACTAAAGACAACAATATGTGTGCCTGCTAAGGGATGCGACTAGAGATACCTCTAGCCTCACGTTTCATTATTTAGTAAGACCCCGTTGGGCCCTCGGAGTCACCTGGCGGAGCACCTGTAAACCTCAACCCACAACATTTTATATAAGTGTGTTCACCCTTTCAACAAACTACAGGCTGTGCATCTACCTAATACTATTCACTAGATCAATAAAGTGTACATATACATCGAAAAAACGAATTTTTAACCACTCTATAATGAGAAGAACTTTGGAAAGGAAGGCAACCATTTTAGATGGAATCCTTAGCTTGATTTATGGTTTCAGCGCAAGTACAGCACACAGGAATCTAGTATGGCCACATTTGAAGCACTGGCATGCGCCACCAAAAAGTGATCATGCAAGGGAGTGATATGTTGTATTCTAGATTATGTAAGTCTGTTAGAAATAAAACGACATTTTGAAAAGCTCCATCCGGAACATTCCAATGAAAATGTAATTTTTTGCATATTTTGCGTTTGTGCATTATTTTAAGATTGGAATTGTATAAGTTGCTTAGGCAGGGGGTCCTGCGCTTACAGTAGTAATTCTGTTGGGGTCCACAAAAGTAAAAAGATTAAGAACTGCTGGAGAATATCGGATAAGTCAAACAACAGAAATTGAAGAGTCTGTGATTTGCTGCATGCACCTAAATTGCTGTATTGTTTATTTTTATTTTTTGCAGTTTCTCAATGTAATATAAGCTTGAAGAAGCAGAGGCATCGAAGCATCTTTGGTTCCTTGTTTTGCTGTTTTCGCAGCTACAATGTGGAACCGCCATCCTCGAATAACAACACCAGTCCGCTCCCTCCACTGGTGGAGGAGAATGGGGGCATTCAGAAGGTGAGGAATGCCGAGTTATTTTTGTACTCCCAATGCTTTTCTTTGATGAAATATTATTTGGAGAGATACAGCATGTACAGTACTGTGTCTGAAATGGTATTGGGAAATATCTGTTTGAATTCCTATTGTTAAGGTAGAATTCATATTTTTAGACCATGCTTTGTCACTTATTATTCCATTGAAGGATGATATTTTCTTAAAGTGAAGATGCATTTCCCAATTCTTTTGGAATCTGCCCATGCTGGAGTACTTTTGCTCAGTTTGGGTGTCAGCAAGTCCCATCATCAAGCCGTATCTGCTTTGCTCAGTTGCTCACATTAAAGAGGATGGGACACGATAGCGGCAACACTAACCTCTGTATATGATCAAACACCTGGTGATGATTAGCTGCTTCACGATCCCCTTGCACAATCATATTTTAATGCCAATTGTGATCAAGAGTTTTAATTTAGTATGTTCGTTTTAAAATTGTGGGTTTGGTTTCACGTCATTTAAGGGTTTTACAATCCTGGTAATTAGAACATCTGTCCTAAAATTATACAAAGAAGACTAACTGTTCCAAAATGACGAGTTCTTGTATTTGATATATCCATTTTAAATTGGCTTGTCAACAGTGGTGGTATACCAAGATCTGCAAACTCTGCTTTGGCGGTGATTCTGCTGCTTGCGTTTTTTGCCTTTTTGCAGCAGATTCTGTACTGTGCTCAATAACTTTGACAACCAGCTACCTCTTTAGTAACTTATCTTTTGTATGTTGTGTATTTCTATGTTAATGTTAAATCTAAAAAAAATTGATACGAAATGTTCATTAGATTCTATGGTGGAAGAAATTAACTTGTCAGTTGCAAGTGAGGGCAAAATTGATCTTTAAGACACTGTACCTAAACTTTGACACTGCACAGACTCATTCATTGACTGTCTTTGACCAGAACTCGATGATTCTCTTCCATAGCTTTGCCATTTTCAAGGCTTCTATCCCACAAGAGGCACTGAGCAGGATAAAAGCTCGACAAGGTGAACATAGTAAAAATGATGACCAATATTCAGGAAGTGCATATTTAAAAGTTGAAGTAGACATTCATAAATTGTTAAAAATAGTAAACGTGAAAAATGGTAGGTTAAATAGGGTGACCTTATCTTCACTTAAAGTTAAAACTTGTCTTGGGAAAGCGCAGTCTCCAGATCATTTGAGCAGTAAGTAGCAGGACCAAAGTCCATGTACATGGAAGTCTTGGAGGCATGCAATGTGGCCTTGAGTCAGTGACGAGAATTAACTTCTTATGCCCACATGCATCAAAGAAAAAACCGGTCGCAAACTGGCAGATTCTCAGAATCTGCCCCTTTGCGACCGGTATTTTTGCATTTGGAATGCATCATCCCAAATGCAAAAATCGCATTTTAAGTAATCTCTAAATTGCGATTACTTAAATTGCCATTGGATTTAAGGAATCGCAAATTGAGACTTATTAAATGCAATGCATTAAAGTAAAAAAACTAGCGATTTCGCTAATAGGGGGAGCAAATTACCATGAAGTTGAACTTCAGGGTAATTTGCAAAAACTTTGAAAAATGCACTAAAGTGCATTTTTCAAAGTTCCATTTTACACACACACATGCCCTTGGGGCATGTGTGTGTGCAAGCTGTACTCGTATGCAGATTTCATGGGGTGCAACAGGGTGTCCTTTTGACACCCTGGCACCCTTGAAATTGCATTCTCAATTTCCGATTCTCTAATTCGATCAATCGCAAATTGAGAATGTCTTCCCATTCATTCGTATGGGCCTCTAGGCCCATAGGAATGAATGGTGAGGTATTCCTTAATTGCGACTCACAATTTGCGAGTCGCAATTAAGGAATGTTTAGAAATCGCTATTTTTTTTAGAGATTTCTACATGCATAGCCTTTTGCTATTCCTTATTAGCGAATTCTTATTTTTCACTAATAAGGAATCGCAAATGGCATTGTTGATGCATGTGCCAGTTAGTCTCATATATAGAGCACCAATCTGTAAAGCAAGAGCGTGTTCCATACGGTTGTGTGGTCAGGCAGTTGCTTTCCATGAGGATGAAAATGATGTGATGAAGTGCTCTAACTTAGAAATGTTTCTTAAGATGGACAGAAACGTATAAGCAGCAGTGAAGCTACCTTGTACAGATAGTTGGAATTGTACCACCTTAACCAGCAGCCATTTAGAGGCAACAGGAAGATCCTAATATAATTGTTATTAATCAATGCTGTTCATTTGTGGTTTCTGCATAAACCGTTCAAGATTCCCCAGCTGTCTTGTTTCTACACTGTTTAGATAAAAGTACAATAAACACCTACCCACTGAAAAGAGGCACTCTTCATTATAGGGCCCCTGTTCACTAATGGGGAATCGTTTCCTTGTGAGTGGCCTCACCTGTACGTACCTGTTACCACTATCTAGGGTGACCAGATTTTAAGAATCAAAACCGGGACAGACAAGACATAAAAGTAGGACTAAATACTTTAGCCTTACTTTTATGCCTGGCCTGTCCTGATTTTGTCTAGCCTTGTGAAAAAATATTCACAAACAGATAAATAATATGTCTGGCACACATTTGTAAGCTACACATAAATAACATTAGCTATGGTACGACTTTCACCCGGAGTCCCCCTGCGCTCCATCTCCACTCTGTCTCCCTATCTGCTGCACCAAGCATACAGCCGATCTCCACCTGCGCTGCCTGGAAGAAAGAAATAATTTACTTAGTGCATACCTTTCAATTCTCCTTCCAGTATAAATTGATATTAGTTCCCAAAACCGGGACATTTGTTTAAAATTAAGGAAAGCGTCGGACACCGTGACAGTCCTTTGAAAACCGCGACTGTCTGGGGAAAACCGGGACGTCTGGTCACCCTACCACTATCTCAAGGTGTCCCTACTCTTTAGGTCTCGCGACCTATCGATGCGCGCAAGCGCATCGAGCGTAGCGAGAATTCATGTGGCGAAAACATCTTCAAACCAAAGGGCTTTCAGCCCCGCGGTTTTCATGCAGTGCCCGTGTACATGCACGCGCATCGCATGCAAGCCCAGCCTCTCCCGCCCGCATCCGGCATCAGGCTTCTCCTCCCCTAGCAGCACTCCTCCCACACCAGCACCTCCCCTTTCTCTCCACGCAATCACAGCCTGCACACGCATCGCATGCAAGCCCAGCCTCTCCCGCCCCCATCCGGCATCAGGCTTCTCCTCCCCTAGCAGCACTCCTCCCACACCAGCAACTCCCCCCTCCCACACCAGCACCTCCCCCCTCCCACACCAGCACCTCCCCTCTCTTTCCACGCAATCACAGCCTCCCCCTCCCACACCAGCACCTCCCCCCTCCCACACCAGCACCTTTCCTCTCTCTCCACGCAATCACAGCCTCCCCCTCCCACACCAGCACCTCCCCTCTCTCTCCACGCAATCACAACCATGCTGCACTGCCGAGCCTGGGCTTTTCCAGCTCTTCCCTCCCACTCTCTCACTCTCCCGCCCCGCCCCAACCCGACTTGTTCTTGTTCTGAACTGCAGATGTACGAAGCGCCGAGCCAACTGCACTGAAAGAGCCAGGCGTTTTCTTCGAGTGCACGTACAGGCACGCGCATTTGGCCCATACACTTTCATGGCCATCTGTTCCTGTTCCTAATGGCCCTCCCCCCTCCCCCAGCACAGCGTGTACTTCTTCCTGTGTTGCTGTCTCCCTCGTGCTTTTCCCCCACCACTCGTGTTGCTCTCTCCCTTGTGAACCCAACCCACCCCCCCCGCCGCTTGCATTTCCCGTACTTGTTTTTATTTTTGACTAAGAAGTCCACGAGAGTGCATGTGCTTGCCTGATGTCTCCCTTGTGTGCATCTCTCCTGTTCCTCCGTTTTGCGCTCTCTCGTATGTCTGCGTCTCTGCCCCCATTCTCTCCTTCACAGCCAAATGCTTCTCTCCCCTACGCTGTGGTGTTCTCTTGACTGTTGCTGTCTGCCATGTCTGAATTTTGCCCACTCCCTGTGTTGCTGCCTCCTTCGTGTACTTCTTCCTGTGTTGCTGGCATTTGGCCCATACACTTTCATGGCCATCTGTTCCTGTTCCTAATGGCCCTCCCCCCTCCCCCAGCACAGCGTGTACTTCTTCCTGTGTTGCTGTCTCCCTCGTGGTTTTCCCCCACCACTCGTGTTGTTCTCTCCCCTGTGAACCCAACCCACCCCCCCCCGCCGCTTGCATTTCCCGTACTTGTCTTTATTTTTGACTAAGAAGTCCACGAGAGTGCATGTGCTTGCCTGATGTCTCCCTTGTGTGCTTCTCTCCTGTTCCTCCGTATTGCGCTCTCTCGTATGTCTGCGTCTCTGCCCCCACTCTGGACTGCGCACTTCGAAGATCCTTTGCAGAGTGTAAACGAAAATACTGCATCGTTTAAATGCATTATTTTCACATCATAGCAATACGGTACAGCACCATTAAAAGCGCATAGCAGGCTGGGATAGCTTGTTTTTTTACTTGGGCAGCGTTACTTTCGTTTTGCAGGTTTCAACAAGCATTCCCATAGCCAATACGACTCGCATTAGGAAAGTGTAAGCTATTGGCTTTGTAAATAACAATGCTATTAATTTCTATATTTTCAATGCCAACACATATTAAAAAAATAATTGTCATTTACAATACCAATAGCTCACACTTTCCTAATGCGAGACCTATTGGCAACGCCAGTGCTTGTTTTAAAGTTGGCAGAGAATGAACAAATAGGGAAACACTTAAAAGGCCTGAAAGAGCTATATTTTTGTTGCTATTTGACAATTGTTAGAATCATAGGATATAATTCTATCCTGACATTAGATCATCACACTTCATTCTGCATTTATAAGACCGAATAAGGGCCTGGACTTTCTTCAGGATTGGAAGCCCTTTGTAAACACTGCCTGTACTTGACTACTTGTACAGATATGTATGTCCCTATGGTCTGTGTATGTGAGAGATGCGATAGACAAACACAAATGGTCAAAATAGTGAGAATACTTAACTAGAGTTACTGGATTTTACTAGTAGGTCCCTGAGCTCCACCTGGTACAACCTCTAAGGAAACACAGTAGGCACAGAAATATGGGTGAATCCAGCAAGCAAGGGTTCCAAAACATAGAAGTTGAATATTATCTATAATCATAGCCATAAAAAAGTCTAAATTTTCTATTTGTGAGAAACAGCACACTTTGGGCCAGATGTAGGAGCCCTAATACCGGTCGGTAACGGCCGAATTCGGCCGTTACCGACCGGTATTAGGGTTTCCAGATGTAGGGGGCCTATATTTTACCGATTCTGTAAATTTACCAAATCGGTAAATTTACAGAATCGGTAAAATACCGAATCGGTATATTTACCGATTCGGTAAATCTACATGTAGGTGGGACTCTTCTGAGTCCTAAAGGCCCTTTAGAATCGGTATTTTACCACCCAATCCTATTGGGTGGTAAAATACCGAATACAGGTGTGCATGAACATCTGTGCATGCACACCTGTGCAATGTGTAGACATGCCCTTAGGGCATGTCTTTGTGCCACATGGCACACAAGTCCGGAATTGGGGTGCTAGAGGGTTCAAAGTGACACCCCTTGCACCCTTGCAACAATCGGAATTTACCGAATCGGTAAATACCGATTCGGTATTCCACATTGATTCCTATGGGCTTCAAGGCCCATAGGAATCAATGGGGGATACCGATTCGGTATTTACAGAATCGGTAAATACCGAATCTTACCGATTCGGTATTTACCGATTCAGAATTACCTACATTTCCCCCCCCCCCCTCTAATTTACCACTTCTAAAATACCGATTTGGTATGATTCGGTATTTTAGAAGTGGTAAATTAGAATTACCTACATCGGGCCCCTAGTGAGTAGAAAAATGCACCCTGCTTCTCTGTGCACTCGTGAGTGAAAATACCATGTTATAAATACTTAGCCTCTGCTTGTCCAACTAACACCCATATTAAATGGTATCTATGATTCTCCGGGAAGGAGCGGGTAACCAAAACAAACCTAAAAAGACTGGATGGAAAATAGAAGTGGAAGTTAATAAATACCTTTTAGGCCAAAAAGGGAAGAAACATCAAAGTGTGTCGATTCGCTTTCCTTGTTGTCACCGGTTCTTAATTTGAGCCTGTGGTTTCCGGTGCTTAGCACCAGCACTTAATTGTCAACACTGCACTTATGACAGTCTGCCACATGGTGGTGCTGATCATCTACTTTAGAGATGAGCATACCAACGGGTGTTTATGAATACAATACACTTTAAAAATTACTAATACCTCCCTCCACAGCCATTCCTTTAGGTTTGGGGACCTGGAATAATCTCAACTGTCGCACTTCCAGGTGAGAAAGATGGTTAGTAGTTGTTTTGGCAGCGATGACCGGGGCAATTGGTGGTGCCAGCTATAGTGGCCGCCTGGTCAGAGCACTGGCACTTATTATTTTACAAATTAAGCAGTTATTACAGGCAGTTGCTGCCCTGGAAAACTTTCATGGACGAGCTGTCAGTGGTTATCGTGATTGTTAATCAGCAGGCACATGGACGTTCTGCATTCTGGGGCTCATCATGCCAGGCCTGAATTCACGACCGAATGACTAGTCTGGTGCTCGCTCATTCTGTTTTTGTTCATCAAGTCATGCTCAAAATCTAAATGGGGTACTCAACATACATGAGGACACATGAACTCCTATCCTTCCAGCTTTTTCATATTATATAGTGGCTTGGGGAAAAACCACACTTTGCTAGAGTTGCTGGGGGAAAAAAGGACTTCATAGTAACTGCCAAATGTTCAGCCGTTACTAAACTTAATATTGCCCCTTACTGGTTAAAAAAGGTATGAATACATAGGTGCTGAAGTGGACAGATTGCAAAAATTTTACAATAGGTCACACCTGGTATATTAAAAAAAAACACATGGGGTCCTGCATAGATAATTACTCCTACGTGTGGATGTTAGTTGTAGTTGAGACTCAATAAAGGCCATGGGATTTCATCGTTAAGACCATATGTGTTTGTTTGTAACCAATAGTGGCAGCTTTGTTTTTTGAAAAATAAATATTGCACTAGCCTTATTTTGAGGTATGGATGTGTGTAATTTTTCAATTATAGTACATGTATATCATATTCACTATGTTCTAGTTCTAAAGCGTGAGTGGTACATTTTGTGGTGGCTCGTCTGCATCGTATATCACTTCATGTTCTGGGATGCAGTTTTATTCTTTCTAGTGTTCATGCCAATGTATCTCTTGTGAGGAGGGAATTCTATTGTATATATGTCCTGTGCTACTGTTGGTGTCTCTGTTCAGTTCCCACAGTGTTGATAGTTCTAGGTCAGGTTCGGCTCTTCTTTTCGTAAATTGATAGACCATACAAGTAGAAGAGAAAGGCCCCATACCACTGAGTGCTCTGAGGCATTTCGTTGGTTTTTGACCTTGGTTTTGTGTGTACTAATATATCTCTTCCTGCTTTTCTTGAATGCCAAAAGTGGTGTCTCGAATCCATGTTTGCCAGTATTCAAAATACACCAGCTTTTATTTTATGATATTCTTCAGAGGGTTCAAGACCCCAGGGTGTAGGTCATGATGGATGTTGTTCTCTTGGTTGTTTCTTTTACGGTGTCTTCAAGAAGGGTTGCTCTATTGTTGTTCCGTGCTATTATATTAGCTCTTTGTAATAGCTCTTTGTATTAGCGTTCTGGTATAGGCCATGTCACCAATTCTTTTGGTTTCTTGGATTGTTTTTTAAATTTCTGTAGGGAAGATTAATTTCTTCTTAATCTCAGGAATTGGCCAAATGAGGAATTCTGCCTCAATGCCCGGGGGTGCTGGCTGGTGGATTGAAGTTAACTGCAGACTGGGCATAGGTTTCTGTGGATAGGCTTCACTTCTTTCGGAAGGATCAGTAGGTCCAAAAGGGAACGTTTGAATGGTCCGAGGTGCTTATAAAGCAGGGATGTGGTTCCAGTGTATTGACCCAGTCTGTGTACTTTCATCCTATCAGGTTCACCACAAATAATCAAAATATTGCCCTTGTACCATATCCATAATTTGACATTTTGAGTTATATGAATTGGATAGACTGTATATGTGTTGCAGTTCAAATCTATGCTTGTAGAGATTCACCAGACTTTTAGCATAACTACCTTCAGCAAATGTCCCTTCAACTTGTAGAAAGACACGTGAGTCAAAAGTAAAGACATTTTCTTTCATACTATAGTGGCACACTCCATAGTAAATTGAAATGGGAGTCATGTGATTCCAGTATTTAACCATGAGGAGCTATTCAGTGGCTTGCAAGGTGACATCCTGTGGGATACTAGTAGATTCATCATGTGGTGCAAATCTTTCATTTTTTTTATTTTATACAATATAAGTTTTATGCATTTTCTATTGCCAACGTGTTTTGCATTCTGCTTCCTCAGGACAACATATTTTCATGTATTTTCTTAATTGGGTACACTGTTTTACCACCTCATATAAGAGTTAAATATAATGAAATGCTAAGTCTTTTCCATTTAAATAATTACAGTTGTTGTGCTCTTCCACTGTTACGGTGTCTCCTTTACCGTCCCAGTACTTAACATGCAAGCTGAATTGCCATCGTTAATGTCGGGCTTTCATGTGCTAGAAGTCACAGCGTCCTCCTTTCACATTGAGTGTCTAAAATAGACGTGTGAGAAGCCCTTGGGCATAGGGCAAATTGGAATACAAGCACTATAGTACGTGCTGGTGTCATATCACAATAATCCCAAAATATATTTCACAAGACCTGCATGAGACTGTATGGCCTTCATAAGACAAGTTTTTTTTAATCTCATTCCCCATTACAGATATAACATGGGCACCATGGAGTTCTGGACTTTTTGGTTCCGTCCAGAGGTGTCAGGGAACAACACCCGAAGACCCCGGAGTTCCACCTGTCTTGGTGCACAAATAAACAGAAACACGGGCTTCTCGATGGTGGCGTCAAAGACCAAAGGTTTATTACTGCAGGGACACAGAAGTCACAGAAACTACGCATGGGCAGTGTCTAGGAGCCTGTTCAATTTGTACAAAGAGGGTTGCTCCTTATATACTAAAAGTTGAGCTTGAGGCAAATTCTTTACATGTAATACATTCCCAGAACCTTTGTGTCCTAAACAATAAATATTTGGCGTTACACAGGAACCGTCGATAATATCTGATGCCAAACATTACGAAGAGGGGTTCCCACTAGTTCATCACAATCCCTTGTCAATATTGCATTCAAGAGCCGGACCGCCTCATCGTAAATTTCGTTACCTCCCCCTAATAATGATTCAGAAAGAAAGGAACGGAGCCAGGTGTGGAAGATAGGAAAGTAGGATAAGGGATGTTTGTGGGTTGTAAATGGGCAAGGCTACCGGCTTCGGCCGCCTAATCGTGATCAGGCCAACGGACACGAGAACCAGTTTAGCAGGACTGGCCTCGGGCAGAGGAGGCAGCCTTTGTCGAGTCATGCAGCTACAGCGTGTTCTGGTCTAAGGTGCACGTGTCACTAGAGAGGTGAATCTCCGGCTAAGGCTACGTGTCCTTAATTGAAATGAAGTGATCAGAGGTTATTGCGTATGTGAGGGCAAGAAACACAAAATGGCTGCCATGATCTAAGATGGATGCCATGGGTAGATCAGAAATGTGTTTGTTACAGGAGTACTTTTGCTCGTAGCGTAGCGAAAACACCAGGATATGCTAAATGGACCATTTGCGGTTCGCTGATACCAATATTATGTATTTCCGACAATATTGAAAACACGGGTTCAAATCGTCACAGAACCTCAGGCCCTCCTTTTGCCCTTACATAGGCAATTACTCAGTCTATGTCAGAGTCTAATTCCATGCTCATCAGGTCAGTGACATGTTGTTGTATCATCATCCTTTCTCGCGCCTTTTCTCCAAACGCAGGTGGTTTCCTAAAACAGGTTGCAGCACAAAGACTACACAGAGCTGGACCACACTGGATAATCAGGCAACATGAGAATAGGAATACTAAGATGACACCAATGACCATCAGAACCTTCCATCCCCACGCTGATATCAGAGTCCAAAACCACTCCATGAAGGACCAGTTTCCCTTGTCTACGTGTATAGAGTCGGAAATCTTGTGTAGCTTAGAGATCGCCTCATAGACTGTTGGAGCATTATTGGGAATAAAGACACAGCAGCTCGATTGGATCATTCTGCTTACCCCACCTCGATCTGCAAGTATTACGTCTAGAACCATACGGTTCTGCAACGTCATGAGTCTATCCGCCTGAAGCTCAGCTGTCAAATTGCTAAGGGCACCAGCAGTTTCGGTAATAGTAGATTCAACTACCCGTGTTAGCTGACGTATGTTTCTACTATTGGCCATAGGCCCCCAGAACGGAAGAAAGCCTTTGAAGAAGTCTCCAGCTTCCTGACCAGCGTTATCTTCCTTGCTGAAGACACCTCTTGCTACTCTGGTCTTGTGGTAATCAGATGAAGCAGTGTATGTTGGAGGCAATAATCGAGCAATATAACATGATCCTGAAAAGTCAGCAGGCAACCATGTATACGCTCTGTCTTGACAGATGAAGTAGGTACCCCTAGCAGTAAGAAAAGCAGGGGAAGAGTTAGACGGAAACACGTAAGTCTCTACGCACTCACTCCTCCCTAGCTGAGCTCTCGGATTTCTCCCATTACCTTGCAAACAGACCTGACCTCGGTGAGGTACGACCCAGATTGTAGTGGAGCTTTTCCGTTTGCTTTCTCCCAAACTAAGGCGATACTCTGAAGAATTCCAACTCAAATATACTCGCAATTCGTCTCTAGGGTAAGATGGAGTATTATTGACGTCCTTGATCATGTCAATAATTCCCTGGACTAAAGCTTTGTTGGCAGAGTTATATTTAGTGGAACGTGGTGGACGCGGAGGATAGGTTTCAAGGGCATAAGCAAAGATGGTTTGAAGGGCCTGAAATGATCCATTATAGCTGAAAGGCAAAACCAGATAGGGAATACCTTTATCCATAGTGTGGGGTATCAAGCCACACACCCAGCAGTTTGTAGTGTTAACTACTAGTTGGTGTTGGTGCAAGAGCTGTACAAAAGTGTTATTGATGAATTCTGAGCGTAGAGCTTGCTCATGTTCAGGAAACGAGTGAAATGAGTGTATAGAAGAAACAGTAGAAGCAGCAGAATCAAGGGGAGGTACTGTAGTTACTGGCATAAAAATCAAACTCATACCAAAGACGATTCCACCCACCAACGTTATCAAAACAATCAAAAATGTAATGGCACATTGTATCAGAAAGCATTTGCTGTGAAGGATTCTGTAAAGTCTGTTTCTGCGAACATAAATCACATTTTCTCGTTGCAGCGCAGGAAGCTCCATCTTCTACAATCCGCTCGCGACCACTGATGATGTGTACGTAGATGAAAATGCCTCTATCAGCCCTGGGAGTTCCCAGAACCAACAGAAAGATCGACCTTGTGTCAGACCCCCGCAGATTCAACTAGGCACACAGCCACGACCCTACGGCTACCCAGACGGCAAGGCAATTTTTTAAAACAATAAAACAATAGCAAACTTCCTGGCTGAAGGCAAAAGTTCAAAATTCAAAATATCACAATAGGCAGTTTCCTGCTTTATTTGTCCATATTACGAGATCGTAAGTTGTATCTCAGTTTTGCAGGAACTGTTTGATCGGAAAATAACGTATCATTAGTAGCTGTTGCAGTGTTCAGGTTCGCAGATGACAGAGTTTTTTCTGATGCAGAGGACAAATGTTCAGAGTTCAAAGGAGTCTTTTCAGGAGGAGAGTCAGAGTTCGGAGTGTCAGTTATCAATTCGGCATCGCTGAAAGGGATAAACTTGGGTGTTTGCTCGCATTCAGAGGCACCAATTCCCTTCTTCACCCAGTCGTCGTAAGGAAGTGGCAAAGGTACACGTTTGACATGAGTTGCGTGTATCCAGTGCTTGCGTCCAGCCACACGAACAGCAGTTCTCGTTGCAAGCAGCACCTGTAAGGGGCCGACAAACTTGGGTTGAAGGTTCTTCGTCCTCGCGAAATTTTGTACCACAACGTGGTCGCCGGGTTTCAGCTGATGACCTGGACTCTCCGGAGGCTTTGGCAATGCATCGAAAACCTGTTGGTGAATAAGACTCAATTTAGCAGTCAAGTCGTGAAGGTAATCAATCAACATTGGATATTCTAGAGAACAAAACTCCTTTGGCCTCGGTACTCCCCAAACATTCGCAGGACGGCCGAAGACAATTTCGTATGGACTAAGCCCTACTCTAGAATGTACAGTTGCTCTTGTGGATAACAAAGCCAAGGGTAGTGCGTCTGGCCAGGATAAACCCGTGGATGCCTGTATTTTAGCAAGTTTTAGTTTGAGGGTGCCATTGTAACCCTCAACTAAACCAGCAGACTGGGGATGGTTTGCACTGTGAAACTTCTGTTTAATGCCCAAACCGGCACACACACTCTGCATAACTTTCCCTATAAACTCACTTCCGTTATCTGACCATACAATCCGTGGCATTCCAAACCTAGGGAAATATTCTTTGAGAAGAATTTTGGCAGTTGATAGGGCAGTATTGTCCTTAAGTGGATATGCTTCGATCCATCTGGAAAATGCACAGACTACCACCAGGACGTATTTTAGATTATTACAACGATCCATGTGTATGAAATCTAGCTGAATTACCTCAAAGGGGCAGGAAGGAGGAGCAAAGTGACCAGCAGGAGTAGGAGTTCCCTTGCCAGGATTATGCATCAGGCATACCATACAATTTTTCACCACTCTCTCTGCACATTTACTAATCCCATCATTCTTCCAGATCGGAGCCAACATTTTACAGATTCCTTTAGAACTTATATGCGCTACTCCATGCGCCATTGTCACCACTGCAAGCACATACGCATCAGGCAACATCCAACGCTGTTGTTCCGACAAATCAATCCAACACCCACTCGAATCCAACTTGCCCGTACTTTCTTTCCATGCACATTTTTCCTCCTCAGTTGCCTCTTTCTGAATTTCTTTCACACTTTCCACTGTATCCTCACACATTCCAGACTCGGAGATCCATCTTGCAGATGTTGCAACATACATTCTACTCATCATATTTCTAGCTGTCTGTTTAGCGGTCTCATCAGCAAAAGCATTCCCACGACCAACATCATCCGTGATTGCTTTATGCGCACTGCATTTCACAATCGCAACTTCAGTCGGCAAGGTTAGAGATTCCAACAAGTCGTTAACTAGCTGACCATGTTGAATCTTAGTCCAATGGGACGTAATGAAACCTCTTTCTTTCCACAAACGGCCAAAATTATGGGCCACGCCAAACGCGTACTGACTATCTGTGAACACATTCACTCTCTTTCCCTTAGCTAAAACACACGCTCTTGTTAGAGCTATTAATTCTGCAGCTTGGGCAGAATTCTGACTCACTCTTGCAGTCTCCACAATCGTACTCAAAGTCGTTACCGCATAGGCAGCAGTCACATCACCATTTTCCAATTTAAAGCATGACCCATCAACATACAACGTGCCATCTGGATCTGACAACGGAGTGTCTTTTAAATCAATTCGTCCTTTTGTCTCTTCCTCAGTTCTAAAACAGCAATCATGGGGCTCGGAATCACTCAACTCTTGATTAGTCGGCAACAATGTTGCTGGATTCAATACATTGCATCTTTTGATCTGAATATGACTTGCTAGCAATGTCAGCTCGTAGCCAGATAATCTCGCACTGGTAAGGTGTTGTGTCTTGGTTCTGTTCATGAGTGTATCCACAGCATGAGGAACCATGACCACTAGCATGTTATTCATCACCAAACCAGCAGATTGTCGAATGGAGGCCGCAGCTGCCGCTGTAGCTCTCAAACAACTAGGTAGCGCTCTAGCTACCGGATCTAATGTTGATGAAAAATACGCACAAGGGCGTTGTTTATCACCAAATCTCTGTGTCAGAACACTCAACGCACAACCTTCTCTCTCGTGAACATAGAGCGTGAATGGCTTGCTGTAATCGGGTGTACCCAACACAGGAGCTGAACACAGTGCATTTCGTAACTCAGAAAAACTCTCCTGACATTCATCAGACCATGGCACCGGACTCGGAACATTTTTCCCAGTCAAAGCTACCAACGGTTTTGCTAAAAGAGAAAAATTTGGGATCCACTGCCTACAGTACGAGGTAATACCTAAAAAGGCACGTACTTCTCTCTGCGTGCGGGGAACACTCATCTGCGTAATTGCTTTTATTCTTTCTGGGGTCAACTTCCTTCCCTCCTTTGACAAGAGATGACCTAGGTAGGTCACTTCTTGGCAGCAATATTGCATTTTCGAAGGTGATACTTTGTGAGTCAAATTGGACAAATGATGCAATAACGAAATCGTAGCTGCTTTGCAAGTTTCCTTGTCATCGGCAGCCACTAGAAGATCGTCTACATACTGCACTAGAGCAGAACCTTGAGGAAGTACAAAAGAATCTAACTGACTTTTTAATGCCTGACTGTAAATGGACGGACTCTCACAATAGCCTTGTGGAGCGTGTTTAAACCTGAAGCTTCGACCTCCTAGATAGAAGCCGAAAATATCTCTGCTTTCTTCGGCTATCGGAATGCTGAAAAAGGCATTTTTCAAGTCAATGACTGAAAACCATGTGGCTGTAGCAGGAATCAATGTTAACAAGGCAGTAATGTCTGGAACTACAGGAAACTGCGGGACCACAATCTTATTAACCTCTCTGAGATCAATGACAAACCTATATACTGGAGGCTTTGTCGGATCAGTGCGTTTCAAAATCGGTAATACAGGGCTGTTACAGACATTTCCTCTAGTTTCTTCAACCACACCTTTCTTAATCAAGTCTTGTACAATCAATAAAAGTGCACGTTCACCTTCACTAGATATTTTATATTGAGGAATTCGTGGAAATTTTACATTTGCTTTCAAAGTGACTACATAGGGTGGTATTTCCAAAAGGCCTACATCGTTAGGACCAGTCGCCCAAAGAGTATCAGGGAGTGAACGCAGCTCTGGCGGGAGTGCATCCATAGACAAGTACATCGGAGAGGTGATTCTTTTACCCAACGTAAGCTGTACTCCTTCCGGAGAACAGTACAATGTCGCATATAGGCGTTTTAACAAGTCTAAACCAAGCAGATTTTCATTACAACCTGTCGTCAAAATCAGGGGTGCTTTCAATTGACACGGTCCAACAGAAATAGACAAAGGACCAGATATGGGGTTGTAAACAGGGGCGCCTGAAAAACCTACAGAAACATTTGTTAAGCCGGACAAAGGTGCGCCAGGGAGTTTTGCATGAATGATAGAACTTTTTGCTGCACCAGTATCCAACAGAAACGGTTCGACTACACCTGATGTTGCTACTGCGACATAAGGCCCACTCTGATCCACTGGAACTGATACTACTCCCTCTCTCTGTCCATGGCTGTCCTAGTACCCATTTTGCTGAAATCCCTCATCATTTTCACAATAGTCTTCAACATGATACTGTTGAGATCTATTTTGCTGGGCAGACTGTCCATTTCGTTGATCAAAGTGATTGGAAGGGCGTTCATTCGTCTGTGGAGGCATAGCACCTCGTCCTCGACCTCTAGAATTCTGCACAAAACCACCACGACCTCTCTGAGCTGCTGCTGCATTATTTTGCGCTAAGACTGGACACTCATTTTTATAATGACCTTCTTTTTTACAATATGCACACTGATTCCACTGATATTGAGGTCTAGGTGAACTATAATCTGTCCTTTGATATGACCCTTGCTGCGTATTAGTCTGATTCATGCGAGGCGGATACGCCTGTTGCAAAAGAACTTTAGTCTTTAAATCTTTCGTTTTCTTATCTGATTTCTCTTTCTCTTCTTTATCCCTATTTTCATAATACTGTGCAGTTGCAAGTATTTGCGCAGTTGTAGAGACAGCCCACGCACTCTCGGAATCTTTTAATTTATTGCATAGCTCAGGTAACAAATTATGTACAAATTTATCGACAAACAGTCTCTGTCCTCCTTCTGTGCTCATATCCTGACCACTATGATCTACAAAAGTCTCTTCGAACCTCGTAAAGAAGTCGGAGACACTTTCGTCTTTCTTTTGCCTGCATGCGGACAACTTGTCCCAATTAACACGCAATGCGGGCATCAGAGTCTTCATTAAGTCGATTATCCTACCTGGAAGATTAGCAATTAGAGGTTCTGGTTTGGAACCACCTATTTGCTGACCATCCGCTGCAATGATAGCTGCCCAATCACCACCAAGGGCAACTGGATGATTCTCTTTACGAATTTTAGCCCAAATTGGTTGTGGAACTACATTGCCAAATAACATGTCGATGTCCGCTAGATTCATTACACAGGCCTCAACTGTTTGCGCTAACTCCTTATAATATCCAGCAGGATTCTTACGCGGGTCTGGCAAGGCCTGCTTCACTGCTAACACTTCGGCTCGCTTCCATGGAATGTGTATCCACACTCTCTGGAATTGCGCCGGAGCGGCTACAATACCATTAATGGCATCAGCTTGCACAGCTTCGCGCCAAATTGGAGGGACCTCCCTCATTGGATATTGGCCAGTCTGCTTCGTACTACTTTTCTCTAAGTCTCTCGGTGAACGAAGTGATGGATCATTCCTAAAACTTAAAATCAGTTCCATCGTTTCTTTTATATTTTGACCTACTATCATTCCTGCAGCAAACTCTTTCTGAACCTTAATTAAGTCTTCTAAATTCGATTCAGAGTCATCTTCTTCTAGTTCCTCACGTAAAAGAGAGCACATCTTGTCAAAAACATATCGTTGCGTTGGTTCATTCCACTGCATAAATGTATCTAGTACATCTCTCGTACTATATCTCCTACTTTTCGAAATCCATCTGAGAGCCGTGGAATCTAATATTCCCCGTTCCTCAGTACTTGGGAGCTGACTACGTCTTTGTACAGAGTCAGAAGTAGGAGTCTTAATTAAGGTTTTATAGAAAGGAGATAGAATGTTAGAGACAGAATCAGTGATTCTTCGACGAACAGAAAGCGGAGTCAACATACTGGCAGATGCAGAGAACACAGTAGCAGTTGGAACAGATAGCGGGACAGTAGGAGTATCGAGGAAGATAGCTTGTGGAACAGTAGGTGTAAGCGATACAGGTATAGGTAGAGAAGTCGACAACCCAGGAAGAGGAGGTGCCGTAGGAACATTCACATTGACCACAGGAGGTACAGGAGCTTGATTTTGAGGGGCAGGAGCAGGAATACCAGGTTGTCCAGCAACCGGCAATTGAACATTTGGTACAGGTGGAGCCGTAGCACCTTGTGCATACGGTGGAGGTGACCGTAACAAGTAAGACAACAGAGGATCGTTTTCGGGGTCCTCCAGTATCTTAGTTGTTTTCGATGGCAAGGCAGGATAACACTTGTCGATCGCTAAATTATGCTCTCTAATGGCCACCTCTATGGCCTTCTCAGACTCGTTAACTTGCAGCTGCTTAGCCGCTTGTTCTAAAGTCAACTCTTGCTCTTTCTGTTCTTTCTTCAACTTTTTAATCTCTCTCTGTTTAGATTCTTTTCGCCAGTAACGGAAAGAATCAAACATTGCCGGCCGGGCTTTCTTCCTAAACAATTTCGCTTCTAAATTGTCAAGGATTTCGGGTTCAAAACTACCATGCAGTGGCCAACTAAGGACACCGTCCTTTTCAGTATAGCGGACCCACACCTCATTATAAGATATAGGACCCACACCATGCTTACAGTAAAGATCATATAAGGGAGTCCCAATCGGAGGAACCAGACATGAGTCCTCCAATCGTGAATCACTGTTGCAACCAAAACAAGACAACATACAATTTTTCCGACTTACCATTTTGCAATCCGGAACACAGAACGAACAAAACAAGAAACAGATATGTGCACCTGAACCAAGAACTTAGGCCTACCAAAAGCAAACTGATGTATCGATACCCAAACTAAACCAATAGATTATCGTAACCAGAACAACAACCAGTGATAATCTTACGAAACCAAACCAAACCAAGAACCAGAAAGGATTTTAACAACCCTCACGAAATAACCAGCTAGCAACCACTAAATACTTAACTGAGGCACTGAAGACGTCACCAAGGAGAAACCCGTCACGTTTCGCCGTACTAAGGACTGCACCTCGGGTCCAAGACAGGGCGACGGTCAAGGCAACGGCCCACTGCAGCCGTCTTGAACGGGAACCCTCGTGGAAGAGAACTTCGGGCCACTTTTGCGATATGCCGGGATCGATGAAGTGGGGCGCCTCCCTCAGGAATCTTCACACGAAGCTTCTCGAACTCTTCAGGCTTTTGGACCGGTACCGAATGACGTCGCCCCACGTTAGGCGCCAATTGGAGTTCTGGACTTTTTGGTTCCGTCCAGAGGTGTCAGGGAACAACACCCGAAGACCCCGGAGTTCCACCTGTCTTGGTGCACAAATAAACAGAAACACGGGCTTCTCGATGGTGGCGTCAAAGACCAAAGGTTTATTACTGCAGGGACACAGAAGTCACAGAAACTACGCATGGGCAGTGTCTAGGAGCCTGTTCAATTTGTACAAAGAGGGTTGCTCCTTATATACTAAAATTTGAGCTTGAGGCAAATTCTTTACATGTAATACATTCCCAGAACCTTTGTGTCCTAAACAATAAATATTTGGCGTTACACAGGAACCGTCGATAATATCTGATGCCAAACATTACGAAGAGGGGTTCCCACTAGTTCATCACAATCCCTTGTCAATATTGCATTCAAGAGCCGGACCGCCTCATCGTAAATTTCGTTACCTCCCCCTAATAAAGATTCAGAAAGAAAGGAACGGAGCCAGGTGTGGAAGATAGGAAAGTAGGATAAGGGATGTTTGTGGGTTGTAAATGGGCAAGGCTACCGGCTTCGGCCGCCTAATCGTGATCAGGCCAACGGACACGAGAACCAGTTTAGCAGGACTGGCCTCGGGCAGAGGAGGCAGCCTTTGTTGAGTCATGCAGCTACAGCGTGTTCTGGTCTAAGGTGCACGTGTCACTAGAGAGGTGAATCTCCGGCTAAGGCTACGTGTCCGTAATTGAAATGAAGTGATCAGAGGTTATTGCGTATGTGAGGGCAAGAAACACAAAATGGCTGCCATGATCTAAGATGGATGCCATGGGTAGATCAGAAATGTGTTTGTTACAGGAGTACTTTTGCTCGTAGCGTAGCGAAAACACCAGGATATGCTAAATGGACCATTTACGGTTCGCTGATACCAATATTATGTATTTCCGACAATATTGAAAACACGGGTTCAAATCGTCACGGAACCTCAACCATAGCAAGTTTTAAAGGTTCTATGTATGTCATTGCCTAATAAGTAAGCATTGCCCAGATCAATCTACCATAGGATAGGAACTGCCGTAGTTGGAGGCCCTATTTTTCCACTAACCTCCAAAAAGGGAGCAGGGTTCTCCACTTGTCAGAAGGCCCACATCGGTCCAGTGCCTCTAGAGCATTTGAGGACTTACACTTACATATGGATTTAAGCATCCGATGGTTTAAAGCATCTGATGAATTAAGACTCCTTTTATAACAGGAGATAGCTATGTATAGCAAATAGGAGGGATTTTTCAGGTGCGGTTCCAGGAAAAAATAGTTGCTGTATTTCCATTTCATTGGGGCGGCTGGGTGAAAGGCCTACTTCTACAAACGACCTGCCAGCAAACCATTTGGAAACTTATTGGAGTAATAATGGACAAAATTTGAAGCACCTAAACTCCATCTTCTCTATGGTCTGTCTGAAGCCTTAGCATAGACAATTATACCTTCTGACTGATAACGTCCCAAATTAAGTCTCACTCCGTCCTGTCAAGATCATTAAACACATTCCTATCAATTTGCAATATAAGTTTTAGATGTAATATGGTGGGCTAGGAAGAATGATAATTTTGACTAGTGCGATTCTACCGATTGTGAACAATTGCTTTTCTTCATTTATCATCAAGTGGATCCTAATTGGAATATTATTAATGGAGTCCTGACTAATGGAATGGTACAGCCTTCCATTTGAATACCTCCTTTTTTTTGGTCCTCATTTATACCATCTTTATGATTACGGCAACCAGGACGTCTCATGATCGTGTACTGGGTTAAAAGCCCAGCGAGACAAGATGAAGCGATTTCATAAAAGGATACCAGCAAGTTCCATTGAGTCTTAAATCATAGTGTACCGTCATAAGTAAGAAAACACTCAGGAGCTTGCTTGATCGTTTAGTTTAAAATCATTGGACTTCCCTCCCTACTCTACCACTTCGCTCTATCCGATAGCACCCAGTATTTTGTACGTTTACTGTTTCCTCTTAGCTCATCCAAGTGTCCAAACTTTCTTATTGCTCTAACCCATCCCTCTACTATGGATAGTGATGAAAGAATCCAATTTTTGCACACCTCACGTCTTGCTAATAGCATAGCAGTAAAATGAAAATAATTCAGATTTTTACTCAAATTAATACTAGAATCATTGTTATCTAAAATACCAAATATAATAGTGAAAGAGCTTACCTTGATGTTAGTGTCTAAAACTTTATCATTGATCTTACCAACTGCATACCAATAGGCGTTGAGGTAGATACGTGAGTGAAACATATGTATATCATTAGCCTTTATCTTTCCGCATTTGAGACACTTTTTCATCACCTGTGTATTCATCTTGGACAATTTTTCCGGTGTCCAGTATGACCTGTGCAAGGTAAAAAGGTGATTTCTCCTGAGTGGTGCAGAAACAATATTGTGCCATAAAAAGTGCAAGATAGTTGCCAAATATGTTGGAAGTCTTTATCCGGGAAGGTTTTCTTCCATATGACGTCGGGTATGTCGAAATCGGCCTCTTTTCCTTCAATCAGGTGCCAGTACCACTTTGATACTTCTCTTTGATTCGGATTCCTCAGTATATCTTCCTCCAGCTTTCCGCAAGGGTCCGGTGATATAGCCTGTTTTTTTGGCCAGCTGAGCGTCTGATAGTATTTGAATCTTGATATTTTGTTATTAGTTCTTTCTGTTAAAACGTCCCATTGTTTAAGCTTTCCATTTACAAGAAGATCACCCCATGTCTCTAATCCTGCTTTTTTCAGGGGGCCAGCTAGGGAGTCTTTCAGACATTCTGGTGTGTCCTACGAATTCCATATCGGGTCCAGAGGACTATAATATGGAAACTTCCATGTTTTCCTGATCTCAAACCAGATTTTGTATGCTGATCTTAAAACCTTCAATCTGATCTTTGTGAAGTATTTAGGCTGGCCGAACTTTAAAAGACATTGGTCATGATCTGTTACAGCTTTCCAATAGACGGGATAGAATTTGTGGGTGCGAAAGAGTATCCGAATTTTTTTTCCAATTGAAAGGCTCTATAGTACATGATTAAGTCTGGGCTAGCGATCCCGCCCGGTTCTTCTTTTGGCAGAGCTTTCGCCAAGCTATTCTCACCCCTTTAGATGCCCAGATAAAAGTATTGATTTCGCTCTGTATCTTTCTTATACACATTAAATCAAACTCTAGAGGAATAGTGTTAGATATGAATGTGAATTTTGGTAGGATAGTCATTTTAATAACATTTGCTCTCCCCATGAAAGTAAGATGTAGGAAGCTCCATGACTTTAACATTTCCTCATTTCTTTAGTTTTAAGATCGAGATTAACTTGAGCAATTTCTTCAATGTTTCTTAGGATTTCTATCCCCAAATATTTAATTTTATTTTTAGATTCTATCAGAGGGGTCATTATATTCTAATGCATAACTTCAGTTTTTTGATGGTGTATTTGATGGCCGGAAATCCTCCCAAATTCTGATAATAAGCTGTTTATGCTAGTAAGAGATTAATTCGGGCTACTCGTGTAGATCATTAAATCGTCGGCAAATAACGCCACTTTCAAGACCCAACCATTGAAACTAAAAAGTATAATATCTTTGGAAGACCTTATCATGTTGGCTAAAGGTTCTATATATAGGTTGAAAAGATGTGGGAAAAGTGGGCAACCTTGCCTAGTGCCTCGCCTCATTTGAAAACCTTTTGAGACTCTACCATTTATTAGTATTTTCCCCAGTGGGGCTGAGTAAATATTAGCGATGACCTTTAAAAAATTCCTCCCTAGATCAAGATGATGGATAACCTTCTGCAGATATGACCAGTTTACACGGTGAAACGCTTTTGCCGCGTCAAATGTAAAGGCCTCAAGGGGGACTTTATCCTGAGTTGCAATATCAACGGCTACAATGAGATGGTGCGTTAGCTCGTGTAAGTGTCTCCCGCTCATGAAACCCTTTTGATCTTGATGGATTAGGTTTTTAGAGAGAGACTTAAGCCTTTGTGCCAAAATCTGAGTGAATATTTTGTAATCGTTATTAAGGAGTGATATAGGCCTATAGGATTTGCATTTTAAAGGGTCTTTCCCAGGTTTTAAAATCAGACTAATGGTAGCCTCATTCCAGGTTATTGGGATCGGAGATCCTTCTAGGTAAATAGAATTAAAGAGGTCTGCTAAATTAGGGGCCAGTGCTTCCTTCAAAACTATATAGATCTCATTTGGAATTGCATCAGGCCCAGCCACTTTTCCTTCTTTCAGACACTTTGTTACTTGCAAGACCTCCTCCACAGTGATTGCAGCGTTTCGTAAATCTCACGAATCGAGGTCTAGCTTTTGAGGTTGTGACTTTTTAAATATGAATCTACCAGGGAGGGAGGAGAGGAAAGACCTTCATTGTACAAAAGTTGAAAGAAGTCAACCAAAGCTTCCTCTGTGTCAGCCCTGTCTTCTACTTTTTCCTTCCCGTTAGCCTTGTATATTGCCGTGATGTTGTTTCTATTAAACTCGGTTTTGAGCTTCCACGCTAAAAGTTTACCACTATTTTCTCCGAATTCATAATTCGATAGGGAACTTGCCTGCCATCTCTTCCAAACCCTGTCCTCTAGATAAGAAGCTAATTCTTGTTTCGTTCTTAATATATCTTCCTTTATTTTATTCTGATCTTCCTCGTTCCGGCTGAACTCCAACCTCCCTTGTTTCCCTAATATATCAGCCTCTAGCTGTGCTGATTTAAGTTTTTAGGTCTCGGCTAGAAACGCGCGAAGCTCGTTCTCTCCAGAGATCTATAGTCCGCGTCTCAGCAGTCTCAGAACGACGAAGGGAGACAAGACCTGGCCGCGCGCAGCGTTTCCCCATAGGATAACGTTGTGCGCGCGGCCAGGTCTTGTCTCCACAGCATGGCAGAGCAGACCGGATCGCGACGCGCGCCTCTCTGGAATGCAGGGGGAGTCTGCAGAGAGGCGCGCGGTGCTGCTAAAGAGGCTGACGTCGGAGACTGAGTGCAAGAGAGGCGGAGGCAGAGGAGGGCTGGAGCCGGCAGGCTTCATTCGGGAAATGTTTTTAAACCAGCGTGCAAAATGGGTGCATCTTATACAAATGTAACCTCAAGTTCGCAAGGCAGTCTGAACAAGAAATGTGTAAACATGGATTTAACAATGAAATTACACTAAAACCAACCCACTGCCGATTATGAAAAAAGAAACCGCAAGTGCAATCGCAAATATCCGCCCGCGTGCTTAAAGTGCTCTGTCTTTTATTGCTTTTTAAAGTCTTTGATGGGAGTCTAAACGGAGCACTTGCACACAACATCTCTTCAAAGTGATGCACTTCCTTAAAACAGGACGGCGTTGGCCCTTCCAGACACACACCGCCGTGCGTGCCTACATCTCTGCGCACAAAAGTTTGCCAGGAAACGCTGTTCTTTGCACGCTGATCACCACCACTGCCATGCACACACAGACACCACCACTGCCATGCACACACGGACACCACCACTGCCATGCACACACGGACACCACCACTGCCATGCACACACGGACACCACCACTGCCATGCACACACGGACACCACCACTGCCATACACACACGGATACCACCACTGCCATGCACACACAGACCCCACCACTGCCATACACACACGGACACCACCACTGCCATGCACATACATATGCGAGGAAAGTAATACAGTGGGTATACACACTGCTCCCAAAGTGTTTCATCTATAATTGTATACAGTGCTTACTACCCCTGAGGAGGCGTTGAAGCGCTTTACGGCGAGTAGAACGCTACTCCGGAACACAAGGTTATTGTTTAATCTAGTAGTTAATTTTGTTTGTTGTGATTAGTCATGTGCTCTAAGCATTCACTCCAGTAATGTTTTATAGATTATGTTAATACCAGTATTATGTGTGGCACTGTACTCCTGATGTCATACTGTTGAACACAGGGTCGCTGACCTCTGAGTGTTCTTGCTGTGTAGTGTCGCTCCTGGCGGTGCAGGCTCTGTTGCGGTGCTGCTCGACTTGAGCATGGTGTGTGTGGGTTTTCTTTTGTTTGTCCCGGCAGACTCGTTATCTTCCCCCAGCTCTTTTTTTTTCACGGCGGCCTGCGGCATTAATCACCCCTGCGAGTGACTTGAGAATACTGACGTGCTTGGTGAAGTATTTGGGAAAACTTCGTATGGTTTTAATAAAAGTGGTACGAAGTGTTTCTCATCTGGCCTTGTGTGCGTGCCTTGAACTGCGCGCGCACCTCAGGCAGGGGCTCACAATTTAGCACGAATAACGTGTGGATGACGTGAGGTGGGGTGGGGTAAAAACAATAGGTGATTGGGAAAAGCCCTATTTGCGTGAAATTGTTGGTGAGTAAAATACTTAAAAAACGATTAGTCTTCGAGGAAATCACCTCAGGCACGGGGCTGACGCAGGTATTCACACAGCTCTGATGATGCACCTCAGACAGGGGCTCACAGCTGTTATTATTCACACAACTCTGATGATGCACCTCAGGCACGGGGCTAACACAGTTATTATTCACACAGCTCTGATGATGCACCTCAGGCACGGGCTCACAGCTGTAATTATTCACACAGCTCTGATGATGCACCTCAGGCACGGGCTGACGCAGTTATTATTCACACAGCTCTGATGATGCACCTCAGGCAGGTGCTCACAGCTGTTATTATTCACACAACTCTGATGATGCACCTCAGCCATGGGGCTGACACAGTTATTATACACACAGCTCTGATGATGCACCTCAGGCACGGGCTCAGATGCACCACAGGCACGGGCTCACAGCTGTTATTATTCACACAGCTCTGATGATGCACCTCAGGCACGGGCTCACAGCTGTTATTATTCACACAGCTCTGATGATGCATCTCAGGCACGGCCTCACAGCTGTTATTATTCACACAGCTCTGATGCGCTCTCTAATACTCTTTACTAATAACTCTCCTCCTCACTATCAACTTCTCACTCTACTACTTACTCTGTGTGTGGGTGCTAATGCAATAGGTCTCGCATATGCAAGCGATGAAGCTATTGGCAATGTAAATGACAATGCCATTTATTTATTATTAAAAAAATCATGAGCAATGCCAATAGCTCTACCTTTAATGCTGCCGAGACCATTGCATTGTAAATTCTTGTTTATCTTTGTTCTTAAATGCTGCGAGGCTAATTAAGACTCCTCTGAGAACTGTTTTATATGCATCTCAAATCACCATCTTGGAAAGTTCCCCCATTGATATTTTCTATAAAGTAATTTAGCATGGTAGCACATAACTTGTCTATTACTTGGTGGTACAATAATAAAGTACGGTCCGAGGTCCATCTTTTCTCTCCCTGTGTGTGGTTTGTGACTAATTCCAGATATACTAGGGAGTGGTCTGAAAGATGAGCAGGTATATGAGATACCTTATTAACATTATTACTTCAGGTCTTGTCAATCAGAAAAAAGTCAATCCTCGATGTGTGACCATATTTATAGTTTCTATGAGTAAAATTATTAATCATGTCTCCTTTAACTCTCCAGATGTCAGTTAGCCCCAGGTCAACCTTGAGTCTACTCAGGCATTCTCTCATTTTAGATAGGTTTAGGGCCCTGCCAAGGGGGATATCTATCCTTTTTGGGGTCTAATAAGATGTTGAAGTCTCCGCCTAGTATAATTTGGTTAGACCAGGTTATCAAGCTACCATAGAGGGATTAAAGGTGTTCCTGGTTTTCTATGTTAGGGCCATAGTACCCTACCACCGATAAAGAGATGTCGGCTGACTTTTTGTGGGCTATGGCCCACCTACCTTTTGAGTCTACACTTTCCCCTAGTAACGTTGAGTTTGCGGTCTTTCTTAAAATAATTGCTACTCCTTTAAAGTCACATGTTTGGTTTGTACAAACACTCTCGCCAACCCATTTTTCTTGTTTTATAATTTCGTGCCACTCTTCTTTAGTGAGATGAGTTTCTTATAGTATAATAATGTCACAATTTGTTAGCTTTAAGTACTCAAAAATCTTTTGCAGCCTAGCTCTTGTTCTTAGCCCATTAACGTTCCAAGTTACTAAATTGAGATTACTCATCTAGCTAGATAGTTTATCGCTCTGACTTACACCTTGACCCTGGTTGCCAATAATTTTGTATATCTGACTATTATTTTTTGGGGGATTTTTTCCGGAATGCTCCCCACCCCACCCAAGAGTGTATAAAGTGCACAAGAAAAAAAGTGAAAACCCTAAAACCCCTAAACCCACCCCTACCTCTACCCCTTCTCTGGGGAACCCTCCCTAACTTCATTGAGCAAAGATTGGTCGCCATAATTGAAATCCGCATTCTGGGACTATTTTCCTTCAATTTATCCGTCTAGGCTCAAAATATTTTTTCATTTTGCTTTTTACTATGTGTTCTCATTTGCTCTAAGAGTGGCGCTACTTCCGTTAGTTCTCTGATGTTATATGTTTTGTTGTTCCACATTATTTGTAGGAGTGCTGGAAATTTCATTTGGACAGTTGCACCTTCCGCCCTCAGGTCTTGCATATATTTAACTAAAGCCCATTGTCTGTCAGCCGTGGCTTTGGAAATATCCGAACAGATTTTATAGTTTAACCCATATTTTGAAAGAGTGCCCGATTGCAGGGCCTTATTCAAGATTTGCTCTTTTAAGGAGTATGATTTAAAGTTAACCAGCACTCTTCGAGGGTTTTTCCTATTCTTATTAAGCCTAAAAGGGTCTCTATGTAGCCTTTGTATGTCTTCATTCAGTATATTTAGTCTAGGCCTGGGGTAAACTCCTTTAGCAAATTTACTATGAACCCCCTTATATTCTGTCCTTCTTGCCCTTCTGGAATGTTCAGAAGGCGTAAATCATTTCGTCGAGTTATTTTCTAGGGATTCAACTTTGTCCCTAGGTTCTTTTTCAGCTTGCGAGAGCTTATCCATGCCTGTCTGGCAGAGCTTCACTTCTTCCCTGGTCTGTTCCAGAGCAGCCTCAACTGCCACAACTCTATCGACTAGAGAATTAACCTTAGACTCCAGGGCTTCGCAGATGGCCTGAATTTTTTCTTGTTTTTTCAGATTTAGCAAAACTGGGCTTCATGTCCTTAATTAATGACCCTACCAGATCGCGGACTCCTGCCTGCATGGATACTTCTTGGTCTTGAACTTGGGCTTGCGTCTTTGGTTTAGTGGCCCGTAATTGGTATCCTGCTCTCTCTAGTGTCTCTATGACTTCGGTAACTCCTGTGTAGTTTTCCTCATTAGGTCCTGTATCTAAGTTCATGAGTACCTGGTATCTGTTGCGGGATTCCTTTATTGCTGGTGTTAAGAGGGACTTTCTCGGTTGACTCGATTGATTACTTACTGTTCCGCTCTCTTTCTCCTTGAGCTTTCCAGGTTCAGGTTCAGGTGACCCGTTCTCGGGGCTGGTTTCTCCTGCACTTTAAAGAAGGAGTGTAACGAGGAAGTCACTTTCAGATAAGATCCTTTCTTTAGCTGTTTTTTCTTGGCTGTCTTTGCTGCTCTTGTTGAGACTACTGCTGACGATTTCCCTTTGATTTTCTGATCTCTCTCTGCCTCCTGTTCGTGGATCTATACGTGGATCTCTCTGTGCCAAAGACCTGTGTCTGGACTCCCTTCCACCTCACTCAGCTCACCCAGCCCGCCCTGCTCGCCCAACTCCTGTTCTTTTATGGGTATAACTTCTGTTGAGAGGCCTCCGAACGGACGCTTATTTCTTAAAATTCGTACTGCTTCTGTGGGCTCAAAGGCACTGACCTCAATTACCTTAACCTCCGTGCAGTCATGAGAGGGTAGTGTCAATGGTGCAAAGTCTACTTGGGAGGATGCCCCTGAGGCTATACCTGAAGTAGAGGCTCTCCTACGCCTACCTTTACTCTCTTTCCTTGTAGAATTCATGTAGATGTTATCAAAATCATTTAATCCTGCACAAGCCTTATAATTTGTATCATATTTAGCATGAGTGCCACCTCCCAGAGCTTAGTCCTCCTTACTAGAGCTAGTGATCTTCCTATGCGAGTTTGAGAACGGGTGTTTGTCTCCCCCTAACTCTCCCAGGGAGTCTCAGTGCAGAGAGCAGTTTTATAGAGATAGGGGAGTCACAGAGGGGGCCTCTAAAACGCAGTTTCAGGATAACTCCATGCTGGCGTTGGAATTCTGTGGCAGCGGACTCACAAAACCCCCCTGTCCTCCTATATGCTCTCCCCTGTGTCTCCAGCTCTGTGCGATCCTCCAACCACTCCCTCAGTTCAAACACTAACGTGCTGAGCACGCCTCCACAATAGCGCCCATGAACCAGCAGCTTTGAACGCCACTCGAGCGCTGCTCCTCATTCCTGCGCAGATCTGAAAGCACCCAGTGGGGGGGAAGCTGAGGGAAAGCCTTAAACCTCCGGAGACCTGAACTGATTTAGGGGGACCATCTCAGGATTGTACATATGAATATTGACTAATGGTGTATAAAAATGATTACTGTGTTAATCTTCACCTTTTTTCACTGAACTCCCTCACAGCACTTCCCTTTCCCTTTCCAATGTGGGCATGAAATATTTTGATAAAGTATAAAAATGTGCCTTGGATACATATCGTATAATGTGGCGTATTTGTATAGCGCGAACAGTGACCCGTAGGCATCCCGGCGCTTGTACTCCTACCACAAGGGAACCCCTCCTGGCTTTTCCTTGTGGGGTGTCCACTCCTGGGCATCCCATGGTGAAACCAGGCATCCCTTGTGTATCAGGGGGCCTTTGTGGAGACTAAGCAAGCTATTGCCCAGAGTTGCAGCGTGGGACCCATGCTTAGAATCGGCACTGAGGCGAGAATATCCGGTCAGAGGAATTTAAGCCCGAACCCGCCGAGGCGGGAATCGAACCCTGGTCCCTGGCCAGCGTTCTGCATCAAGGTCTGCCTCTCTAAGCATTGAGCCACACTTCTCCACTCTCTGCCTCTCTAAGCATTGAGCCACACTTCTCCACTCAATGAAAAGGTTGATACAAGTGCTTTGTGAATAAAAACATCGCACTTTGGATTTGTTTCTTCTTTCTTTTTTCCATCTATGCTAAGTTTTTTCCTTATATTGTATATAATTTGTTCCTTCAAGTCCGGGACCCCTCTGTCCATAATACATATCCACCCAGGTCCCAGTGACTCCAATTGGGTTTAACCCTGTTCTACGTAGCACACTTCGAGCAGACGCTGTCTGCGAGGTTTCTATTCCTTCTAATTTTTGTAAATAAATATTTTGGCTTTTTTAGCTACCATAGAATGGTAGCTAAAGACATTCTCACATACACTGAGGACTATATACAACAACTTCTTCATGACCCCGCAAACAATTTTTTATCTCCTAACACACCGGCCATCGATTTCACACTCAATGATAAGATTAACAAATTGGAGCGCCTGGAGAAAAAATTGATTAGAATCAAATTACATGGTCATTTTCTTGCACAGTGCCTACAATCTAACATCCTACCAGTTGGATTGCAAGTCAAGGTAGAACCGGCGATATTTGTGGATATCCCCAAGTTCAGGGAAGGATTTAGCTTCGTCGCTAACAATTGTTCCAAACACTGGATGGTGTTGGGAATCGAGACGGCGGCGGAGCAGGTTCAAGTTTTGACCAAACAGATAACCGATTTGAAAGCGGTTCTCTGCAAAATGGTCTAAATGAGTCTGAGAGTAGTTTTGCTCAACTGGCTATTCTGTAAACTTTTTTCCTTTGACTATCCTATGGCCCTTGCCAACAATACCACTATATGTATAAATGCCGTGTGTTTTACCACCATGTCGGGTAGGTACATGCACGTAAGTTGAACCAACTACTTTTCTCTGGCTGTTTTTTACCTTGGTTTTAACTTATTTGATATTCAGTCTGGCGTAACCACTTATATATATTTTTTTCAATAACGGCTAAGCACGATTATTACTACTTTACCCAAGATTTCTAATGTTGTGTGTTTTACCACCATGTTGGGTAGGTACACACACTTGTGCTCAATTGACTGATCCAAAATTCCAAAATTCAATTAATTGATTTACCTGTCAACAGTGTTACACACTACGCAAATATATGTCCTGTAATTCTACCTCCGGGCAGATATACACATATACTGATTGATATCGCCTTCTTGGCACTTGGTTCAGGATCCATATTTATATTTTATATATATCTCTCTCCCGAAAAAATGTGACTATGTACCTGTCCCTTTTAGGCTACTTAGTAACCCATGAGCGTAGGTCTGAGACCTACTTAGTCTTTCTTTACTTTTTATCCCACTGGATAAAAACGTAACCACGCCCCCTCCCCGGCCGACTTCCTGGTTACGGGAGACGCGAGCATTAACTGCCTTGAGACTTTGTAACACCTCAAACACATTTGGATAGGTAAGCTTATACCGGCTCACTTGTAGACCCTTCAGCCTGTAGAAATCTTATAAAAACTGGACTTATTACTCATTAGTCCTTCCCCTTCTTACTCTTAGATACGGACACCCGAAATCAATAACCTTTTCAGACATCGATTCCCGAACCACGAGGTAAACGCTGATGATGCTTTGAATCGTGGTAAGGTTTTCCTTATAACTTAACAGAACTCCCCTTAATCATAATCCTTTTGCGTCCTCAGATCATTTCGTGGTCGGTTGGATCAGACCAGACGCCAGCCAACATGCTCCTTTGTTAAGGTATTTTGCTTGTGCAGTAACCAACAATGTACCCAGTTTCTGAATATCCTGAATATAGTTAATGTACTCCAATGTCATGGATTTTAGTCCTCACTCAATGTATGTGTTTTTTAATGATCTTGCCAAGTGGGTGTACCCCGCTTTGGCGTACTAGGGATCCTTTGTAGACCCTTGAGCCTGATTAGTTTTCCATACTCTTTTTAACCCTAGGAGTCTAGCCCACCGCTCCCCAGTCCTGAAGAAGACCCGCGGTGTTAGGGCAACTAACCCTACATGTTCATAGGGTCGAAACATAGACTACTCTCCCCAACCTTACCAACTCTTATTGCCAGCAGGATTTGTACAGCTATTTAGGAGTTTGGTTATATACAATAATGCAGTGACATGTGCAGGGGGACCATCTCAGGATTGTACATTTGAATATTGACTAATGGTGTATAAAAATGATTACTGTGTTAATCTTCACCTTTTTTCACTGAACTCCCTCACAGCACTTCCCTTTCCAATGTGGGCATGAAATATTTTGATAAAGTATAAAAATGTGTCTTGGATACATATCGTATAACCAATGAAAAGGTTGATACAAGTGCTTTGTGAATAAAAACATCACACTTTGGATTTGTTTCTTCTTTCTTTTTTTCCATCTATGCTAAGTTTTTTCCTTATATTGTATATAATTTGTTCCTTCAAGTCCGGGACCCCTCTGTCCATAATACTTATCCACCCAGGTCCCAGTGACTCCAATTGGGTTTAACCCTGTTCTACGTAGCACAATCCCAACTGTAGCCTAGGCAGCAAATGTATTTCCACTTGAGGATTTCAAATGTCTTTTCCAGGCCCACCACCAAACGGGCTGCATGAGGCCAAGATGCCATTGTGTTAAGGCACTGTCCATCATGTGGCATAAGCATCTTATATTAAGTGAGACAGTTCTGACATTGCTATATCCAGTCTGATCTGAGTAAATCAACCCAGGAAGCTCTGGGAGTAGTCTTGCCACCGGTATTTCTTCTCAGTATCTTATAATCATTATTTAGTTTGGATAATGGCCTGTAGTACAACACCTGAAGTGGGTTTCTACCTGGTATGGGCAAGGACACTTTGAGTGCTTCCCTAAGTGAGGGAGGGTAATCTTCCAGTTTCAACGGTGATATTATAGAGTTCAGCTCGCTTAGGTGTTAATTGCGATGCATAGATTTCTTAACATTTGATAGTTAAGCCATCTAAGCCCAGTGTTTTACCTTGTGGTAATTCTTTAAGAGCACCCCACATATTTTTTTACTGTGATCAGTTCTTTCATTACTGCACTATGCTCTGGAGTAATTCTCAGATATCCCATATACAGCATCAGAGTGCTATACAAATTGATTTAATGATCGGCGAAGACTGTTTGGATTTTGTGTTGTGTATAGGCTATTGTATAGAGAGAGGAATGTGGACTTGTTATGATGCCTAGCCATTGTCAGATGAGGCGATAAAATAGTCTGCCCATTTTGTCCTCTTCAGAGTGTGTCCTTGCCATACAGGTTTTATAGTTAAATAAGGAGTGCATGTTCAACGGAAATGGACTCTGTTTGCTTCCTCCTTGCCTATTTAAGACACAGGGTGCCTCAATGAAGTATCCCACACGTTCAGATCCCTTGCTAGTGTTTTGCATGTGCCCACTGTAGTATGTATGCATTTCTCCTTATTTTCGTAGGGGGTGGCGCTGGTTAGGGTTGGTGGTTGGGCAGTGTTTGTAGGGATGCTGGTAGTGTGGTGGTATGAGGGGTGGTTGTAGGCTGGTTAGGGCGGTAGTGGCTAGGGTGGAGGTGATAGAATGGTGGTGGTGGTTGGTTGAGGGTGAGGAAGGTGGTGTTGGTGGTTAGTGTAGGGTGTTGGTTGGGGTAGTGTGGTGGATAGGGTGGGTGGTTGGGGGATGGTTGTAGGATATAGTGGTGTTTTCTATAGCCCCTAGAAACTGGAAAAAAAGTGATTTGAAGCTCTACAGGAAGCTAGAGCAAGCTGTGAATAAAGTGTCCTCTTCCTCACCCAGAGATAGCTGCCTCTGCCTTAGACAGTGATGTTTGCAGGGCTTCCATCCCTTGTAAGCTGCAAGCAGACATGCCTTGTAAAATTCAAGCACACATGCCTTGTTTTTCGGTCGAGCCTGGGCAGCGCATGCGCTGCTCTGCGAGGCGCATGGTTTTTGAGTATGGACTTGAAGCTCAGCCCACTCTCCGCTCATATTTATCATTGGTTTGTGTTATTGTCCTTTGGAAATGCTGGCTTCTGATTCGTTAAGAGCCTTATTTGTCCCTCCTTAGTACCACCTTGTCTTCATTTGTAACCTCCCATGAGGACTGACCCTTTTACTTCTATTATTACATGGTGTGTCTTATTTATTCTGTGATCACTATTTTCTTTAAAACGTTTCTCCTACTGCATGTATGACATGCTTTCTGCAACATTCAGTGCGCCATGCACACTTTCACTTTCCAAGCAGCCGGGGACAATGGCAGCCGGGTTCTTGCATTTACAAGAGTTTGAACTATTGGCATTGTAAATGACAATGCCTTTTATGTATGTGCTAATTATCAACACAGATAATTAAAATGCATTGTCATGTACAATGCCAATAGCTTAAACTCTTGCAAATGCGAAAACAATTGCATTGCAAATGCTTGTTTTAATAGCTGTACTACTTGGCAGGCTGGGTTGTTTCAGGAGCCAGGGCCTCTGGGCAGTGATGTTTTCTGAGGAGATCATGTTACTGTCTTAGGCAGGACTCTTAAGGGCTGCTGAGCACAAACAGCTGATTTGACGCCACATGGTGGATGTAGAGACCATCACTGCATACATTAAGTTGTATTTTTCTTTTATGCTGAAAAAAGTTGGCACGTGATGGCAGGCAGTCACAGTAGTGAGCTTTGTCACTTTCTAGCCAGGATCATTATGTTTACCTATGAAACATTTGCTCAGCCCTAGAGACTTTATGGTTAAAATATTCCAGCTTTTCTGTTCGCTACAATAAACAACACAGAGGCAGCAGAGAAGCACCTGGGAAGTGAGAGAGCATGACCATCCGGTGTGGTGGTGAAGGGGGTGGAGAAGCACATGGCCGAAACAGTAATATGCACATGCGGGTGCTCAGAATCACACAGAGATAGAGAAGACAAGGAACGGAGGCATAAGAGCATCATACCACCCATCAGCACTTGACTCTCAGTGGTAACGTGAGTCAAACAGTCCAAGGATTTTTTTGGGGGGATGAAGGTACAGAGTTTATACAGGCACTAGACTCGAAACACGCTCAGCGACCCCAGTAAATTTATGTCTAGCCAGGTACCGGATTTTATGAAAAAAAGTTGTATTTATTTACACAGGCAAGATAATATCCAGAGTTCCACTTCACTGCCTAAGGTCGGTAGTTATTCCCTATTTATGTGAGGAAACCCTCAGGTTAGGTCCTGATAGATAGTACAATAGTACAAGTTTTAGAAGTTCCATAATATCTTTTTAAAAGTATCTCAGGGTTCAGTCAGAGGAAGTTCCCTCAGAGACTTGATAGCCTGGAAATCAGTCTTCTGCGCTCCTGCTGGAGTTGTGATGCAGAAGGCCCTGGCAAGTATCAGTGGCCTAGTGGTGAGAAAGCGGCAGGTTGCTGCGGACGAGGCAGCAGGTGTCCACAGCTCTCCTCCGATCGTGTGGTAAATCTTTCTGAGCCTTGCGACTGGTCTCTGGTGCTTCTGGGTTCTCGTGGTTGAAATAATACTTTGCTTCCACGGGTCTCAACCCACTGCGCTTCACTGTCAAATGTTGTTACAGGGAGATTGCTCTCTATCTTCACCTAAGCCGCTACCTGAGTCGCAGCACTGCACAGGGTTACGGCCTCTTCAGTCATAAGGCTGCCCCAGGGTGGCGGCTCTTGCTTTTCCCCACAGCCCCCTTCTGGCATGCGGGGGTCACAAACAATGGTACATAAAGAAACGGCCCCTCTGGGTCAAACCACTGCACAGGGCAGCAGCCCTCTTCAGGCCTCGAAAAATCATTAAAATGTTACCAGACCTGCAGTCCTTGTGACTTAAATAATCTACTCGAACAGCCACAAACTAGTTTAAAATTATGCGATCCTGGGAAAATATTTTAATTCACTGAGTCGTCATTTTCTTCATTATCACATATGAAAGCTCAATTTGAGTTCAGCTTGTCTGCTGTATATTGTAAATAAGATAGTCCTTAGACACCAGATGATGAGTAGATATATTCTTAGATTTATTGATAAGATAATAACATCAATATCCATATGAAGATGGTAAATCCATATGATGCCCCACCAGGAGCAGCCTCTGCCCTGCTCAGCCTGCACACACCAACTGACACTCCACAGCTCACCAAGCACCCAACATTCCACAACATCATCATACATCCAACATTCTAGACATCTTCAGGCACACCAACACTCACACTGGCTGAGCAGTAGAGAAGGGAACCATAGAGAAGGGGAATGCAGCAGTAGATTATAACACATCCCCCTCCCTAAGGAAACCAAACACAATGAAGTATAATAAAAGATGCATGAAGATACACTGAGCAAATGAATAAAGTACATATAACATAAATGAAAATGCATGACAATTCAAAATGCCAATGTAATCACACACCTTGAATCACAATAAAAGAGTTCCCGAAAAGCATAAAACTAGACAGAATTAAAATAATCAATCCAACGTACGTAAGTAAAACCAGAAAACCACAAAAAGACTTATAACCAGGTAAAGCCCAAAATTGCTTCAACACCAACATATAATAAGTAAGAAACAGAGAAAACTCACAAGAAAGTGTCAAAAACATCACAATCCTAACTAGGATAACACTTAAAGAAAGTGCAGGAAAAACCATTCACCCACCAACCAAACAGTGATTGTAAACGCAGAGAAACCCCATGTGAAGGTGTTTACTTTACACAGACCAACCCACATTAACCAATCCGGAAAACCATTCACCCACAAACCAAACTGTGAGTGTACACGCAGAGAAACTTCAAGTGAAGACATTTACTCTACGCAGACCAAACCACAATACACGACCAGAAAAACCATTAATACTTAAAGAAAGTATAGGAAAAACCAATCACCCACAACCAAACGGTGGATGTACACGCAAAGAAACCTCAGTGAAAGTATTAGCTCTGCGCAGACCAACATAAATACATTCACTCACCCAAACAAAAAGTGAAGTGAAAATAACAAACTAATGTCAACCAGGAATAACACTAAATGTGAATCATAACACAAAAAATGTGAATCCATTACCACAATTAAGTGGTTGATAACCCCAAGAAAACAGGCAAACTAGGGATAAATACTATACCCCAAAACTCAAGGCAACCCGTGACGGAAACCACTCCAACCTTAAAATGAAGGCAAAGACAACAAAGACCACACACACACACAACCTCCTCTCATTCCATATAAATGCAGAAAAACAAACAGAAAGAACTCATAACAAATGCAACATCTCTACATACAATACTGCAAACACACCGTTGTAAATAGGTAAAACAACAGTAACACAACAAATTAAAACAAAAAACGTAGTCACCGTTGTCTATGAACGATGAGCGAATTCTCACCCGAAATTCTTGTAACCTCTCACCCGAAGTCCATGTTGAGCAGGTTAGATCCAGTGTATCCACGTAATTGCGCCACCAGTACCACAGTCCAAATCTTGACAGCAACATTGCAATAAACATCCATCGTATGGGTGACTTCCAATGACCTTCCATGGATAAACTCGAGATCTCCCATCATAAAGTCCTTAACAGTGGCTCCTATCAGCACACAAGGTGAAAACCCACAAAGTCCAGGATCAAGAGACGTGCTAACAAGGACAGGATAAATCCACAGTCAAACAACAAAGAGAAACGCAGCATCTGTAGAGAAATCTGAATGACAGAGGGAACTGATAGACCTCAAGAACAGAGTTGGAATACCAAATGACTTGATGTCCCTCGAACTGTAATGTTAAACCTCGCGATCCTCAAACTGTAATGTTAAACGTCGCGATCCTCAGTAAAACAAAGAGATTATTCCCAATGTGCCAAGATGGCCGTCACGCGTCGTTAGCGTAGTTTTTCAAAGGAAATTGGCCACGTTTACACGTTTAACGTGACGCAGGTAAACACTTCAGACATCCGACGTCACAGGGGTCACCCTCACCAACACGCCGGAGAATTCGAACAACGTCATCAATTGAACACCAGCAGGGGAACAGAGAAGAGCTCTGCTGGCCAACCGTCACCGACTCTAAGAACGGTGAGTTAACGAAGTGAAATGTCCTTCTCGTAAGGAATTACAGTTCAGCTATTGCCAAAACACGCTGCAAGTGCGCAGAAAACGTGGAAGTCCCTCAATGTAACAACAGGGCGGCACCACAAATCGTGAGCAGGCCAGTATGACACAAACTGTGCTCCTTTGCTTGTTCACTATTGACCATCCTTGCTGAAGAATAGTGCCACCATTTGTCCACAGCCGATATCCGACGCAGACTCCCACAGGCTAAGGTCACAACACACGAGGGCTACATCAAACAGCTGCAATTTATCTGCGCAGACGTCACGAAGGTGAAACGCTTTGGCAATAGGGTGTCCAAATAGCCACAGATAATGGAAAAGTCTGTAACAGCATCCAATTTCCAGCGAATCACACACGGGCAGACCCTTAATTCAGATGACAATTGAAAACCAAACAAACTTCAAACGCTCTGGTCTGCAGGCTGTCCTGTTGACTAAGGACACTGGTGGGGCTTACCAGAGCGTAGTTCCTTGTAATCTTCTTCTTTGAAGGTGTAGTTCATAAGTTTCATTAATTAATCAAGTCCTTAGTTGTAGGTAATCCAGGGTAATCCAGGGTAATGTAGGGTAATCCTTCACCAACACGTAGTTCTTTTTACCTCGTCGCCAGTATTGTAAATAAGATAGTCCTTAGAGACCAGATGATGAGTAGATATATTCTTAGATTTATTGATAAGATAATACCATCAATATCCATATGAAGATGGTAAATCCATATGATGCCCCACCAGGAGCAGCCTCTGCCCTGCTCAGCCTGCACACACCAACTGACACTCCACAGCTCACCAAGCACCCAACATTCCACAACATCATCATACATCCAACATTCTAGACATCTTCAGGCACACCAACACTCACACTGGCTGAACAGTAGAGAAGGGGAATGCAGCAGTAGATTATAACACTGTACAAAACGTCTTTTGTTTGATTTAATTGACTAAACGTTTGCTCCATATATAATACAAATCTAGCCTAGTGGTAGCACACTGTCATTAGCCATCAGCACATTTTCCATTGTCATGACCATAAAAGTTCCCACTTATTTATATTTATTTATAAAAGCACTTATAAAGCGCGAACGAAGGCCCTTGGGCATCTCAGCGCTAAAGTTACTGCAGTGTTTAACCAACAAGGGGGGCGGATGTGGTTTTACTGATAAAACCACATCATGTATGGAAATAGACTTTCTGCAAATATTTGTCATCTGCACATTACCAAGTAAAGCGTTATGATTTGTTTTGCTCCTATTTAAATATGTGTTCGCTCTTGTAGTTCCTGATGTATTATTAAATATTTGAACTATTCATATAAATGCTATTTATCTATTGTGTTAGAAAAAAACTGACATCCTACAGCCTTTTGTTTCATGATTGTGACAACTCACTTTACAACATCCTCTAACTGTAGTAAGAGAAAGAAAAGTAAACACTATTTTCCAAGATAAGATAAGCAGCAATTAGTAAAAGACAAACTGACGTTTGGCCTCTGTCTTGTACAGACAGCAAATGTGCCATGATAAAAAAAACAGGATTTAAAGGCATCTTTATTGCTCATTCACTTTCTGAATGAACAGAACACCTGTTCCTTTCTAGCTCAAGTTCACTTGTCATAGACCAGCAAGTCCTAAAAATAGCTCGACCTGATAAAATCTGACTCGCCATAGCGAGTGGGCGAGTAGATTTTTTTAGGACTGACTCTTCAGTCACAGCACTGCACCAGGGCGAAGGCCCTTACTCTTCAACATGCCTGCCTTGGCGTGGACCAGAATATCACAATTCTGCTTCAGGGATCCACTTGACAGGATCCCAACTGGACCTCACTCACCCAGGCACTCTCCTCATCATAGGGCAGACAGATGCTGGTGCTCACGCTCCAAGACAAAAGATGAATTACATTCTCCTGGGTGGATGTCCCCTTTCTCAGCAGGTAGACTAGCAGACCTCAGTCCCTAGCTCAGTCACTAAAGGCAATAGAAGTTGTGCTGGTATGCTGCCACCATCACGCTCAGGCTACTAAACTCATGATAAGGGCAGTAGCCCTGTACCACTACCAAAGTAACACTTTGTACGCCCCTTCCAGTCTAACAAGAGTGCAATCCTTGAGTCAGGCCTATATCATGGCGGAAACGCATGATCTGTGTTTGTCCATGACAAAACATGAGTACTAAGGATCCAGTTATCATGGCAACTGGGACACTCAGGGCAGAGGTTCACATCCATCACCTTGCAGGAGACTTTTCGGTCCCATGAAGGGGAGAACAGGGGGCAGATAAATTGGCATACTTTTTCTTAGGATATTTGTGCTTTTGGGAAATTTACTCAATCACAGGAATATTGAAATATTTTGCATAGTATCGGTCCCCCTGGACTCCCATACTAGAATGTGAGATCAGCATTTATTAGTTTTGAGGGATATAGAACAAGTAATCTCATATGGATGGAACATAGAAGGAAAATGAATGATGGGCTATTTCTCCAAGTCTAAAAACTATTTTTTGAAAGTCCTTATCCCCAAGATGTAAGTCTTTTGTTGGGATGTTTTCAGTGTATATGATCTTCTCTACGCCTGGAAGCAACCTGGGATAGTAGTACTACCTTAGACGTGTTGGTCCTGCCTCCTGTAGTTGAAATAGTCCCCTCAGAATTATGAACAGCAATTCAAAATGTTATGCCAAAGTATTGGTTCAACAATTAACTTGTGTTGTGCACATTCCTTGTCTGTAACGATCAGCAAGATGTCATAAAGTCTTGAGATACAGATGCAATTAAAATTTGCGTAAAGGATATTTGTTATACCAAGTAGCTCCCCACTCATGATAGTGAGCATGGCTGCTGAAGAAACATCGCTTTGTCAGCTTGATTCAGTCAGGATTTCTGGAGAGCAGCTTAGAGATTTACCTTAACCCATTCACAAAGATAATCTTTCAGATACTAGGAAGATTTCCAATAAGGTACACACCACATTACACCTCAGTTATTTCTATGTATGTGGAGCCCTTTGTGCAAAGAATTGGGAATATCCAAATATACAAGGATTTTGCTGCACAGAGTTTAGGAAGCAGTCACTCTTGTATGCTTATGAGGCTTACTCTTGCCCGTCAGTGAGGCAGCATGTGTGACAAAAGATGATTTGAAGACATCAGACAGTTGAATATACACAGGGTGGACCAGGTAACCTGCAGATCTAGGTTTAGGCTTAGATCTAGGTTTATGAATATAAAATTCTAGAATGATTCTGTTAAGAAAAATACCCAACAGTATAATTCTGAAATGTTATATTGAATACATCGGAGGCTTCAGTTGGGTATTTATTAGAGTATGAAGGAAAGACAGTGATCATCTGGGGGTCTAAAGTGCTCTCCAGTTGAGATATGTAGGTATAAATGTTACCCAGGAGTGTGGGACTTAATTCATTATAATTTGTATAAGTATTAGAATGCCAAGCAAGAGGTAGCAAAATGAGATAAAAACTGTTTTGGTGTGAATTTTCTTAGTACAAATTATGTTTCTCAAATGATTTTGAGATGCAGAAAATACAGATTCCAGTGCCCTCACAATATATTAACTTGCTTCAGGCATCGTTGTTCTATTCTTTCTGAGTTTATAGGGCAGCATGAATATTGATGCATACATTCATTTGTCCTATTGGAGGAGACGGCTGGACAGTCCCTATCCAACATTTCTAGTATTAGGCGTTTAATGCCTGAATCTAAGATTTTTTTATATTGGTCGCATGGCCAAGGGCACAACTTGTCTGAATGTGTTGGGTGTATAAACATCCTATTTAGGTTGTACAGCATGAGGTTTTTCAAAAAGATCCACTGAACTGTTGTGACATTTTCTAAAGGATTGCTTGCTGTAGGGACACAGGATAAATGTTCAATGGCTGGGTACCGTTCCCCTTAATGGAATAATGAGCTTCTCTTTGTCTATGCATTGATCACTTAAAATAATGCAAATCAAGTGACCTGTAATTTGGAGGCTCTTACATCACAAGTTGAAGTTTTATCCCAGATAAGATGGCAGATTGTGAAGGAGATCCAACATGCTGATTTCTTTTTAAAATTATTTACCATTTGAGCATTTGACTTTGAACTTCCTTATTTAGGGTGTTGGTCCACTACTGCATGGGAGATGTGTTATCCCAAGTACTGAACAAAGAGGTCAAACTGGGGTGAAACCCTTTTTTATTACTAACTTGGTTATTAGATTTTGGTCTAAGCAATCCACAAAATATATACACACTAGACAGTTAAAGGGCTTGAAAGAATTTGTTTATAGATTTTTAAAAACAAACCCTTAAAGTGAAGACATATGTGGTTATTTCCAACAACTTTGGTGAAGGTTCAACTGTTCACCGATACGTGGGTTTATTATAGACAGCTGAAAGTAAATTTGGCATTAAGCCTGTATAATGGAGGGTCAGTAGGAGGGGACCTTCATGTAAATATTAATATCATGCCTGGTGATATGTAATATTTGGCACTGTATATTCAAAAGAATTTCATGCATCCATGAGGAGCACGTGGTTCTAAGCGCCCTTTCACAGGAGTTCCGATTTAAGTTCCGGTTTAAAAACGAAATATAAAAGTTTAATTTTTGTTTCAAGAGTGATTGATACCTGTTTTTAGTGACACTGGATGCATCCAAATATATTATAGCTTGAAACCTTTTTTAAGTGTTGCTGAAGAACTTTAAAAAGGAAAGCCTTATTTTGACACTAAGTGGAAGAGTTGTTGTTTAAGAAATGATCAGATTCTGTGCCGGGAGGTTTGGGGAGGATGCAGCACAGGCAAAGAAAAGAGAGTAGTTTTTAATAGGTTTAATCTAAGAGTGTTATAGGGAAATATGTGTAGGTTTACCTCAGGTTAGCTCATTGTTCCCTTACTTCTGCAACCCAGTGAAGGCTTACCTGTGTTCTTGCTCCCGTTGTTATTATACTGTACTGTTGGTGATTACATTTATATATTAATACATCTGGGACTGTTTAAACAGTGTGCTAACTAGCTTTAACATATTATAACATTGGAATCAGGTGTTTCTACAGATACATTTTGTATATCTTTTATAAATTGTGTCATACCATTAAAAACATGACCACAGGTCACAGCTGCATGTGAACTGTTCATTAAGGACCTCCAAGTTGTGTTTATGGTTTAGCCTCTTTGGTTTAAGTGACCCGTTCTTTTAAAGGAAGCTTCCCTTTGTAGCAGTGTGATATATCTGGCGTTCTGTCTTGTGTACTGTGGACATGCCCTGTTCCCTGTTATGTGTGGTATGAAACAGAACAATTACTGATGTCGCAAAGTGCCGAACTGGAGTGGGCATGTTTTCCTTTTTGAGCTCCCAAACTTATTTTTGCTCTTAGTTTTGTCAACACAAAGCTACCCAGAGGGTGTTTTATCACTTAAATCACAAAGATTGTCCAAGCAGATTTAGTCATGATTGCTAAACCCATGTAGCAGCACTGATCATATCTACGTTGTCAGATTTTCAAATGATTGCAAATGAAACATATGTAACTTGCTTACATCTACCTTTCTCTGAACAGTGTATGAAACATTTTCATATAATTGTGAATGGGATTAACATAGATTAGTCAAACCTTCTGATTCATGGTGTGCTAGTGAACGTGAACTTTTTGTAGGTCAAATTCCACAGTCTAGCATTTGTTTCGTACAACGATGTGCCTTTTCGGACATCAAAGCATAATTAAATATTATCTAGATAATTATGAAGGCTCCATTGGAACATATATGCTTATGGATTATGTGTGGTAGGTAACCTGAGGTCTATTGATCTCACATTGTTTCAGCTGGGGAGAGGGACTCACAAAAGATGCTCCCATGTTCTATCACAGTGATAGCCCTACCTGCATCAGTGTGTCTGTCCTATCTATAACAACACATGTCCTTTGCCTGGTGAGCACTAAGGAGCAGGCGTGAGTAACTGTTTATTTTGGAAGACACCATTAACCTTTGATTTATGCCCAGTGGCTGGACCTTTGAGTTCTCTTACTGCTGAAGATACCTAAAGGAAATGTGTATCTTTTGTAGTCTATCCACGCTTGAAAAGAAATCCTTAATGAGGGTATGGGCATAGAATTGGGAACCAGGATGTTTTATTTAGTATGTTTCAGTTAGCCACTGTTGCTACTTCACCATGGAATTCAAGGCTGCCCTAGACTGAGACCCTGTCAGAGCAGCACTACAAAGCAGGGAGCACAAATTCTGAAGGAGAGGTAAAGAAAGGCACCGAGAGTAGTAGGGGTGGGTGGCAGGAGCCCATCTTTGATATATATATATATATATATATATATATATATATATATATATATATATATATATATATATATATATATATATATATATATATTCATATATAACATCAAATTATAGATGGGTAAATAGGAAATTATGGGCATCTTTTTTGCCTCTTTTTATGTTTGCCATCATAGACATCTCGAGCTTCAGTCTCGTTTATTCAATGTCTGCCAGATCCCTTTGATGACTCCGATCCACATAATTTACTGTTACCCATCTATAATTCTGTATGTTAATTCTATTGCTGTTTGCCTGTCGTTTAAAAGCATTTGTGCTTCATCCTTTTGAAATTCATTGGCTTCACAATGACATTTCTTTTCTTCTTTCCCTCAGGGAGACCAGGTGCAGGTCATTCCCATTCCAAGTGTATGTATTTTTGTTTTCTTTTTATTATTATCACTTATTCTCATTAAACTTTGTTTTACTTTGTGCCGCATTCACTGATGTGTCTTCTGCTTACTATCTGCATGGCTTCCTTCACGGCACTGTTGTCTAGACACAGCAGATTAAAAAGAAAATATTGGAAAGAGGTTTGTGTTTTATGTAATGCACATTTTCATTTGTTAACTTGAACAGAGGTGGTGAGTATTTCTAGTAAAAAGGATTTATGTCGCTGGATATTTTATCCGCATCTAAGTTGACATGGTGATCCTTGCTGACATTGTGGCGATATGAAAACCTGCACTTACTGACTTCGATTATTGGGGCTGGTTGTTTGTTGTGCCATCGCCACACCACTGTACGCGTATTTGTCAAGTTCCTAAACCTGGATAGCTTGGACCATCTACACTTAAAAACTCACTGAGGTCACAGGAGTCCATCTACTTTCTTCGGTTGCTAATGGGACAACTATTGGCTATTCTTTGGGTATACCTCTAGACCGGGCTTCTCCAAAGCGTAGCTTTTGAGCCACTGGTAGCTCTCCAGCCGGGCTTACAGCAGCTCTCCTGTGTGCAGCCCAGCCTACTAAATGAGAAGCTTTTGCTTGGTTGAAATAATCTATGTGTAACAAGTTTGTAAAGTGTGCATTTGAGTTGGAGATGTATGTAGTTTCAAAACTCATAAACCGATGCAGATGCGCATCCTCACCAATTCCCTCTTTTTTCTGCTGGAGGCTAAGGATTGGAAGTTGATTCCCTTTTGCTTATCAAATTCCTAACGCTTACCTTAGCCCCTTACTTTGAGTCTGCAGTGCAGGTTCCCTCCCTTGTCTTTTATCTTCAGCTCAAGTAGTTTATCTTCACCAATTTCTGTAACCTTCTTGTAGCCTGGCCTGGCATTCCATCAGCCATTTGCAATAGCTAACCCACATAATACCTTTGTCTTATGTTTGGGAAACAATCATCTGGTACATGCCTGTAGTCTGTGTGCTTCCATCCTTATGTGCTCCATTGGAACTGCCTAGTTTGTATGCAGAGAAAGGGTGCATTCATCCCTTAGGAGATGTTGGATTTCATCATTAGGAAGGAGAGACAGGAGATGAGTACAAGTTGATGGCCACTGAGCACAGAACAGGTTCATGGCTGTGAGGATGTGAGGACTCTGCCCTAGTTTGGTGGAGATCTCTTTCACCGTCATTCCAGCCTAGTCTCCTCCTAAATACAACTCTAAAACAGGTTTAGGCCTACACCGTTTCTAATTGTGTCATTATTAGTTCTTCTGAATTGATAACCATGCTTCCTAAACATAATTTTTCATGCATTACAAGTTGGTTCTTTGTACGGTAGGGGACACATTCATTCAACTGCCTGTGAAGAATTTCACAGGTTTCATTATGTGCAATTTAATAATAAGAAGCTAATATTATTAGATCATCCAAATAAGTGCATTTACATCCTGGTCTCTACTCTTATTAGGGAATGCTATATCTCATGACAACCTTCGCTGAACATCTGGGATAAGGTGAAATGTTATACCTACCTTGGTGTATTGTCACCATAAGGAACAGATTCATGGCAGGTGTACGCTAAGTAACTCCCTTTGAACAGTCCCATTCTATGGCATCTTGATTGGCAGTTAATCACTTCCGTCAGTTGCTTCCACCACAGAATTTAGGCATCTGTATTAGTAATCGTTGCTTTCAAAAATATTATTGATCATTTTCATCCTGTTACTCCTTGAGATGATTTTTTGTTGGCACCGAATATGCCTGATAAGAGCCATTCAAAGGTCTAAGATGGATATTATTTAACATTTATTTTCAATTTATTGCCACATTTGATCAAATTCACTTCTTATTTGTGAGCTTCTGGAATTTGTCTAATAATCTAGCTCATAGCCTACCCTACTTAACCCACTTTTTGATTATCCTCACATTCAAGTCAAGCAGGATAACCAGTGTCATTTGATAATCTTTCTAGAATTAAAATAGTGCTCCTTCTATTTTTAGCATCAGGACCGTCTACTGCACTCCTCTACCCGACTGTAGATGTCCCTTAATGATAATTATTTGAGTAAATGATGTTTTCCTGATAGTTTGAAGGAGTAGTATCACAGTACACTTGGAAAGACCTGACCTGTCAGTTGATAACCAAGTTCACAACTATTGGAATGCCAGTAGTAACTCCAACAAAAGATCCTTCATTCTTATCTTTCTCTATTTTCCTTCTGCGGGTCACCAAACAATTTAGACAGGATCCTCTGCATTACTATAATACGTTTGTGCAGGCAGCTTTTTATTTACAAGGCCCTCAAATATCTTCTGTATCCCTCATTTATTTTCATATCCCTCATCAGCATCTTAAAGCTTTCAAGATAATAAGAGAATGATTTGTGTGTCACACAGCTTTTGTGAAGTGCAATACACAACCTTTGTTGCCGATTTCCAACTAAAATCACATAAGGGTTAAACCCTTCTATTTTCTCAGCCAGTCTCCCTTCCTTTCTTCTTTATTGCTACTCCTATGTACTTTAGGGCTGTGGATATAAATCCTTGTTTTCCCTTTTGCAGCAGGGCTGCACCTCTGCATTACTGAACTACACCTTACTGTGTACTTACACACTGTGATTCCGAAACATTATTTGTTCCTTTTAAAGTACTAGGTAAATCTTGGAATTACTACTGGTCATGCTCTCTAGATTTTTCCTGCAAACCAACTATGTTCTCAACAGATACACATAAAAAGACAATTCTTATCCACTTCAACCCTTCAGAGTAGACCTTCAACACCATTGTCTTAATATCTCAGGACTCCGCATCCTTTGTCTCCAGGACCATACCTAAAACGACTTCCTTCAATATCTTCTGCTCCCTTTTTTTGGAGGGACGTCTGCTGCCTTTCTTTTTTCATTTGTCTCACCCCATCCATTTCAATATATTTACTCACAATTCGAAGACCTACTCTACACGTACCCCTCAGGGGACCAGATGACTTTTATTTTGCCTCTCTACAGCATTGCCACTCTTGAAGGAACACAAAGGATAATATGGTTATTCTCTGAACTAGCCTCTGAGTTACTGCATTTTCCTTTATAGTGTCTGATTGTTGAATTCTTAAAAGTATTCTTTATCCATATGTGCAACTTGCAAAGTTCTAACTTTAATTATTGAAGATGTCAATGGCTTCGTCTCCTTTGACCTTCTATGAAATGAGTAGCCAGCAACTTTTGTACTTTGGTCTTTAATGGAGTGCCGCAGCATTTCCAGCATCCCCTGGAGCACAGTATGCATCAGTTGAATGGAGTAATGAGTGAGTAGTTGAGCTCTTGCCAACAAATCAGCATCATAGTTTTTATGCTGCCCAGTGAGGTGCCCACAGCTTCAGTGCCAAATTTACAGTACTTCTCAGCTCCACAAGTTTAGAAATCAGTGATTTATTTGTACATTAATCAATTGCGCCTAATTTTGGGGCTAATCTTCTAAGCAAGACCCTATTCTACCAAGTTGTTTCTGCATTCACATATGTCCCTGAGGTCATGGTACGAGTTTCTGAAAACCTATTGATCCCTAGCTTAGAGGGTTTCCCGTCTACGCTCTGGGTGAGAACAGATGGGCACCTTAATACTTCCTCAAATTGATAGTGTTGCTTTCTTTTGTGTCTTCAAGGAAATTTGCATTTACCAAACTCTGAACGAACTGTGCCAAAGGGCTAACTGTGTTTTTACTCCCTTTCCATTTGAGAATTTCCCAGACTTCTTCCTTCAAACTAGGGTCCATGTTTCAAGACTTTAGCACAAGGCCCCCCACTTTACTTCCAAACAACAAAAAGTCTAGTCACTAATCCGGCAAAATGTAAACAAAATGGCTGGAGCTGATAGGAACCCATAACATGCCCAGTGCCCCTGTCTGTGTTCTATCCATAGAGTAAAGGTAGAGCAGACAGCCTTTCACACCAGTGTTCATGGTCTTTCAAATACAGGACGCCGACGCAGTTTTTGTCTTTGGGCTCACACTAGCATAGTTTCCCCCTTTTACCCTACCCAAATAAAGTGCTTACTGAGCACAGATTGTTCTTTTAAAGCAGCTTCAACCATGGACATTAATATTAGCTGAAGGCTTGTTACTCCCAACTTGTCTGCTTCCCAACTTTACGTTGGGAAGCAGAGCTATCAAAAAATGTACACAGAGGAAAGGGGAGAAGGTAGTTAATCACTGTGGTGGGTTCATTCTTTCAAACAAGAGAGCATAATGTTTTTAAGCCCACGCAAGCGTTGATTTCCTCTTCTGGCACACCTCGTATAACACGTTTGTGTTGTTTGTTCCTTTTTCTCAATGCACACATTTAAATAAAAAATTAACGAGACATAAGTTATCCCTTTATGTTTTATTGGGGAAATGATTGAGTAGATGTTTTTTTTCCAGAAATCCTTTTGGTAACTCATCAGACAAAGTTGATCCTCTTCAGGGCGCCAGTTCCCATACACTCTACGCCTCACAATACAATCAACCTTTTTATACAGGAAAGGCTGCACCAAGTGCTACAAGTTTCCCTGTGAAAGACAAACCACGTAAAATAGTACCACTGGGGCCCTCAACAATCTTAATCCATCTACCTGACACCAAAAACCCAACTGCAAACACAAACAAATACCAATATTCAGTTTGTAGCAACACATTCTTTCTTCAAATGAGATTTCTTTGTTAAGGTAGGGCCTGACTTTTTTTCGAAGAAAATATACTGCTTGTTTTAACTTAAAACATTTGCAATGGTTCAGACAATTTGGACTGGAGGTGTATTTTGCTCCTCCACCTATAACCCTCCTCCTAACCTTGTCCATGCCGGTTGAGGATGTAGCATTTAAGAATATGCAACACTTAAGAACAACAATAAATGTGTGCCTTACAATATCACCAAAACAGAAAGAATTGCACTAAACAATCTTGAACACATCTCTAAGTTACAATAAAACCAGGAGCGGAGATACAAAAATAAATCTTACAGCTCACAAATGAGGCTAAAGGGGAGGGCTACATTAGCCACATACATTGAGTTTGCATTTTGAACAGTAAACACCTAGTAACTTTGTTAGTCTTTTATCTTACCCAACATCCGTACAAGATCAGCGGAGCCTCTCAGCAGACCTATTGTGGTTCAGTTCTGGAACCTATTGGCAAATATCAAAATTTAATAAAATGTGTACATCTCTCACCCGTTAAATACGGGACAGTAGTAACATTATTGCAGAAAATGAAGACCTCACTTTTGATAGCTACCAAGACTTGCTTGTCTCTTTGGACATAGAGGTGATTATATAAATATCCCTCAAGAAGCAGGGATCTTGGTGACTGAAAGGAGGCCAAATACCAGACCAGCCCATATCTGGTTTCAACCTACTTTCAAATTGAGGACAGATTATATTTACAAATAAAAGCAGCATCTAGTGGCACTTGCTTCACTTCTAATTTTGCGATAGTCTTTGTAGAGAACTTTGAACCAAATACTATATTGACTCCTCATCCATGCAAAAAAAAATGATTCGCCTTTGGCAACCTTACATTGACAACTTCTATTCATGGTCATACAATCCTTGGCCTCTCTGCAGAGCACACAGAGCAAGAATCACAGATTACAGTTGTGATCTGTGCAAATTTGTTTGAAGTAGATACACAGTTGTCAAAATATTGACAAGGTGAAAACAAAACAAAAAGCTGCAATTTCAGGTGAGTGGGTGCGTTTTCTGTTGGTTGGTGAAGTGAAGGAGATGCAAGGAAGTGCATTCAGGAGAGAGTGAAAAGAGGTTGCTGAAAATGGAAGAGATGAGATTTAAGTCATGTAGATGGACGAGATGTGGTGAGCAAGAGGGCATACATGTCTCACATAAAATGAACAAAACTGGAGTGGTTGAGCCGCTCTGCAGTCCGCTCAGTAATGTTGAATTTACAGTTTCACAATTTCAGAGTTCAACCATTTTCACTATTAAATATTTACAACAAAATCATTGTTGCTATTCGTTTATCTTAAACCGATAACAACTACTGATAAAACCAGTAGTCCTGGCTGGTGTTTGGCACATGCCCATTGTCTGGATGCAATAGTAGACAAATGCAGACCAGAGAGGGTTTGTGTGTGCCCGGGAGCATACCGCCCTCATCTAAAGTTCTCTGGGGTTGGTGAGGCCTGGACAGAGAGACTGATTTCCACTCCTCCCTGGAGCACGTACCGCTGAATGTCCTGCCTCAAACTTGGTCTCGCTGCATTTTATATTTCGCAACTGTTCAGTTTCCTTCAGCACACACGCAGATGTCCTACAAGGCCGGTTAGTGAAGAGAAAGGTAAACACAAATCTTCCTCCTCAATACAAGATATATTTTTTTTGTTCCGTTTTCGTTTCCACATTTTTTCCAATTTGTGGGAAGATTTTCACGTTACCAATCACTTATTTCCTTGCAGGGTGTTAGTCACAGCACTGTAGAAAAACATGGAAATATGGGAATTATGGAAGAGAAGGATGGAAAAACTACAAAAAGCATTAGACATATATTTTTTCTGCTAGTTTTAAATCCTAATTTGCAGTCTATTAAAAGCAAACCCGGGTTTAAAACGAGTACTAAAAAGAGAGAAAGAGGGGAAACGAAACGAGAAAAAGAGGAGAGGTAAAGAGTTAAGGCTGAGCTACCCAACTTGTAGGTCTTGTCCTCACCTGCTTCCGGTTGATCTCTCAGACGGGGTACTGCACACCAGCAGTCGTTTGCATAAGTTGCAGAAATGCTCCAAACAGATACACGAGGCGCAGTAGCATGTCGGATTTGTTTACAGCATGCAGCATGTGACCCGGGCATCAGAGTCATGAGGGGAGTCTCATGACTCTGTGACGTCAGGTCTCGCCTGGCCTGCACGCCCTCTTGTATAGGCTCTAAACCTTCCTTTTTCCAACTCGTTTCAGGTTTGAGTGGAGTATGTTATCTTTGTTGACCACACCCCCCCCTGTGACGGCTTGGGAAAGGGTGGTGTGGTAAGAGGCAGTTTTGGAATTGACAGCCAGCCCCAGGAAGTACAGAGCTGATACTGTACACGGCTTGGACTGCTTCAAAAACGTCACTGCATTGCATCATTACTGGGCAGTTGTGGAGGACCCGCAACTATAGCAGACACAGGTAGGCAGCATGTCAGCCCGCAGGCTGCTTTAACCCCTTGGCCGCGGCGGTAATTCCGCCGAGGCGCTGGGGACGAGGGGGGCCGCGCGGCGCAGCCATGCTCGTGACGTAGCCACTTCGTCACGAGCCACGGGAGCGCTGTGCTTGTGACGGAGTGGTTCTGTCACGGCCCGCCCGCTTAATAGATCGCACCGCGCGGTGGCCAGGCCATGGCGAAACCTTTCCGTCACCAGCACAGCGTGTCCGTGGCTGGTGACGGAGTGGTTCCGTCACCTGCACAGAAAGGGTTAAGTTCGCCACCTGCCATTATATAATTGGCTTATGCGTACTAGGGCGTGTGCCTAAGAAAAACTGCCTGATGTCAGTTTCAGTGATATCACTCTAGGCTAGGCACTGTATATTAATGGAACTGTGGATGGTATGGTAATTTCTTTTTCCAATTACCATCCAAAAGGCTTGTAAAGTTGAAGAATCACAGCCCCTCCCCCATCATCTGGAACCAACTCTGCCCCCGCCCGATTATTTTCGGCCCCCGCTTGACCAATCTGCATGAAACTTGCCAAGAAGGACTTATGTGAGATGTACCTGTTTATTTATAAAGTTTCATGCAAATACAACAAACGATACCAAAAGGTATTTAAAAAAATTAATAATGCCTATTCATTGGAAACTCTGCTACGCTTTGTACTTAATTACCTACCCTCAACAAAGCAAGCATTGTTGCTCATAATACTTCTCAGAGAACAGACAAATTCCTTGGCATAATCTCAGGAGACAAACTTCAAATGCTTCACTCCACAACCACCATTAGACCATTTTAACCTGTGATGCATGGGTTGTCTCAGTAGTGAAGTCTAGCTATTCTGTATGGCTTCCACAACGACCACAATCCATACCACCTCTTCCCCATTCGCCAACTCAATAAACATTTTAGGACGATAGTAATTAAGCCAGACCTGTCCCTAGAAAGATAGCAGGGATACTTCTCTTCTACTTACTTGTAAGAAAAAAAGGTTGGAGTCTGAACCATCTTAGATTTTTACCATGCATATAGTTCCCCTCCCTGCAGAAGTTTGAAATGCTAACTTTGGTTCATGTGTTAGTAGCTGTTCCGAATAGTTCTTGATTGTGTGACAGAGGTTCTTCAAGATCCCCACTTTGCCCTGCTATCTGGAGAAGCATTTAAAGTACCTACGGTTCTTAATTGGAAAACCACACTATTTATTTATTTTTAGAGTTTTATATAGCGCAAACAAGACCCTTACCGGTATCAAAGCTAAAAAAATAAAATAAGTAGTTTTAGTTTCAGTGCTAACAGTCGGGCCTTTTTCAAGATCCTTGTCCCTGTGGTGGCCTTCCAAACTAGCAGAAAGGATACAGATATGTTATGTTATGTTATGTTAAAAGTGCTTATTACCGCGCACGGTCACCAATTGGTTTCATGGTGCTCAGAGACAAGTGGAGAGAGGAAGTGGGTAAGTACAGGACTAATCGTGAGCCAATTGGAACAGATAAGTTTTCAAGTTTTTACGAAAAGTGATGTAATCCGGAGTAAGCCGGATTGAGAGAGGAAAGGAGTTCCAAGTAGATGGAGCAAGGAAGGAGAAGCAGGCACCGCCATGTTTCTTCCGTTTGAACCTGGGGGTAATCAAGAGATTGTGAGCAGAGGACCTGAGGTGCCGTGAGGGAACGTGACGATTAAGGCTGAGAGAAATAAAGACAGGGGCAGAAGCAGATAAAGATTTGAAAACAGTGCATCCCATTTTAAAAATACAGCGGTACGCAACCGGGAGCCAGTGCAGTCTTTTCAACAAGGGCATGACGTGTTGGTACTTGGGTTGTTGAAAGACCAATCTGGCTGCCTGGTTTTGTACCAGCTGGAGCCGGTGAAGGTGGTATGTGGGAATCCCCACGTACAGACAGTTGGCATAATCAATACGTGATACCCATAAGTAGATGTCTGCCTTTTTATGCAGTATTCATTGATGGTGCAAAATTGGTGCGAACAAAAGCATTAGAAGATCCTGATACAAGCTTGAATTCTCTGTGCCCTACCCTTAATACTCTTTGATTCATTTTAGAAGGATTAATTACATAAGTATGTTTCTGTACTCTGGCTTACAATGGCCTTTCATCTTCTAGAGAGGGTAAAGGCCACAAGCTTTTGATCAATGAAACCATGACAGCCTGTGGTTTCATGAATCCTCCTTGTGGACGGTACTTTGTGCTAAGCTCCATGGCAATTTCAATATATGGAGCTCTTTGATGAGCTGCAGACAGATAGTTGAATCTTACCCCTGTCCATCAATGCTTGGTTTTGACCATCAAATGGTAAGACATGCTCCCAACTTCCTCCTGATATTTCCTGACTTTTCTACCACTCAATGACCCCACCAACTCCTCGGGGTGCAGTTGAAGGGTGCATTCTCGAAATAATCCATTAGTGCCTAGTGGGACACTGCAGATATGTCCCTCAACATAAAAGCTTTGGAGCTAAAGACAGTCTTCTTAGTGTTGAAGTCTTTCCTACCATTTACAGCAACACAGTGTGTTGATTTGCCACACTGGCAGCATCACAGCCCTCTGTGTTTGGAAGACAGGGAAATTCACATACTGGATAGAAAACTCACTCGACCAAGTTCTGCCCAGAAAAATAATATCTAAAAAAAGTAGACCCTTCAAAACCCCTTGGTTCACCCCTGAACTCCGGGACCAAAAAAAACAATGCAAAAAGTTAGAGCGTTCCTGGAGGAAACACTGGGCCATCAACAAGAAAACAGAATATAGAGCAGCTATCAGGTCCTACAAAGCCTCCCTTAAACCCACCCAGGATGCCTTTTTCGACGGGAAAATTCGAGCCTCCGCAAACTCATCTAGAGAGACCTTCCGTATTGTTAAGGAAACTCCTTAAAATCCCAGACCCGCTCCCCGCCCCGACACCTCAGTCTTTAGATGCAATGAACTTGCAGAATTCTTCTCAATGATACCAACCATAGATCAACCACTAGAACCTAGTTCCCCTATTCCCCCAAACGTCACGGCTCGCCTAGACTCATTTTCTCCTTTCACCATGGAGGGATTCCCCATAATTCTCAAGTCATTAAAAAGTGACTCCCCTCTAGACCCCGCACCCCTCAACATCCTGAAAGTAGTGACACCAACTATTACCCCATCGGCCACTAACCTAATCAATGCCTCTCTTTCTCAAGGCATTGTCCCGCCAAATTGGAAAAGAGCCATAGAAGAAGCCCTATTATAAAAAAACAGCTAGACCCCCGAGAGATGACCAACTACCTGCCTATGTCTCTACTTCCAGGAATTAGCAAAGTCACAGAAAAATCTGTTAATCAACAACTGTCCGCTTTCCTTGAAACCGGTGAACTTCTATGCCGCTTTCAGACAGGCTTCCGCCCCGGCCAAGGCACAGACACCGCCCTGATAGCGGTGGTAGAAGAGGCAAGGCAGATCTTGGACTCAGGAGGCTCAGCAGCTGTGATCCTCCTGGACCTAAGCACAGCCTTTGATACGGTTGACCACCATATCCTCATTCAGCGTCTCAGCAGCCTGGGAGTTACGGGGTCAGCCCTCGCATGGCTAAAATCATTCATAGAAAATAGAACCTACCAGGTCTCCGAAGGCAGTGTGCGCTCCAAGGGCGTCTTTGAGCCCTACACTTTTTAACGCATACTTGTCCCCACTGGAAGATATCATCGCCCCTTTCGGGATCAAACTGATCACATACGCAGACGACACACAATTGGTCGTCTCACTAAACCAGTCAGACCACTCTCCTGAAAACCTACGGTCCTGCCTCTCAGAAATCTTCAGCTGGATGAACAAATCCCTCCTCAAACTCAACGGAGATAAAACTGAGCTACTGTTGTTGGGCTACAAAGCTACATCCATCCCCAACGCCATGTGGCAGACATGCATGGGACCAGCCACCCTTCCAAAAAGAGAAATAAAAAGTCTTGGTGTCTGGCTCGACCAAGACCTCTCCTTTCAAACCCAAGCCAGGAAAACCGCCGGCCTGTGCTTTGGCTAACTGTGTACCGCATGGAAAATTCTCCCTCTCCTACCTCCCCACTCTAGAAAACTTCTCATTCAGGGTCTCATCCTCTCCAGGCTGGATTATCGCAACGCCCTATATTTTGGTGCCCCGGAGACTGTCATAAACAAACTCCAACTCATCCAGAACTCGGCAGCCAGACTGCTCACAGGAACAAAACAATGACTTTCAGCTAAACCCGCCCTGAGATCCCTTCACTGGCTCCCAATCCAGGAAAGAATCAAATTCAAGCCCCTATGTATAACTCACAAAACTCTCCAGGGCAAAGGCCCCCCCCGCCCCCTCTCCCATCCTGAGAGACTTGATCACCCCCTACATAGCCAATAGAGTGTTAAGATCTGATCACCGCTTCCGTGCAAACACTCCTATAATAAAGAAGGCACGAACAGGTGGACGTCTCTTCTCCCACAACGCAGCAAACCTCTGGAACTCCCTCCCTCTCAACTTACGTAAAGAAGACAACCTTCTTAAATTCCGCAAACTCCTAAAAACCTTCCTTTTTCCCTAGGTCACTCTTGTTCCTTAGCAACGTCCATACACTCAGCGCTGGGACGGCCACGGGTAGCCACGCGCTTTACAAATCCAATTCCATTCCATTCCACTGTGGTACTTTCCCTTGCACAGCTCTGCCAGGTGACTCTAGCCCTGTAGGAGTGACAATTACAATAAAGCATGTTTCTTCTAGTTTCCCACATTGCATGGACTGCCTACACTAGAATGGATAGTGTAAGCAGGTGTTTCTACTCATTTCACATGTGGGAGATCCTCCACGAAATGTTCAACTCTTATCCTGGAGTCCCACCTCATAAACTCCTTTGCAATCCCCTCAACTACAGGTGCACTCACTTAATTTTTTGGGTGGGCAAAGGGCCTGTTCCCTATGGGAAAGTCCTAACATTTGCCATAAATGTGTATGCATTTGCCCAGAACAATTTGATTCCTAGAGTCCTCTTGAAGATCAAACAGAGCCCAGGAAGCTCTGTAATGCTGTTGTCTTTGGCCTTACCACTCCAAGATTTATTCTCTGACCTACTTCTCCTCCTGCACAGAGACAACCTGTGTTTCCTCCGAAAGAGATGCCTCCAATCCATGGAAGGAGGAAGAGTAGTGCACCGCTCCCTAAAATTGCTCAACTTGAGGGCATGGCTTTCGAGAAGCTGACTGCTTCAACTCCTAGGCTTATCCTCCGAGAATCTTTGGGTTCTGTCAGCTGCTAAGAAGTTCTGCTCGTAGGACTCGCAAATAGTTGTGGTTCTGCTCCTGGGAATTAGTGAAGAGCAGCAACAGGATTACTTTTTTCATTACTATTTCCTACAGTTTTTTTTAGTGCCAAGTGAAGTACAGAGTTAATGAGATGGTTTAGAAGATCCAAAGTAATGTTTACACAGATTGGTAGTGTGCGAAAATCATGCTGGTAAGAAAGTTTAGGTTGCAAGAGAATGGGAATACAGCAATACTGGTTTCAATAATGATGTTCTTACATTATAAATGATAATCTCCTTATTACCCTTCAGTAATATGGTAAGTCAATGAGTAGAGGGCACCAACTCCAATTTCATGGCTTCAAAGGGCTTCACAGGGCCCATGACCCTGACAATACTTTGGCTATGACTAGTTTTGACAATCTAGCTCAAAGTAAGTCATTAGCAAATTAGTGTATGCACAGTATCCAAGCATCTTGGAAAAGGGTGATTAGGTCAAGATGTTACTGCTCCACCCAAAGACAATGGTTAAGGAAGTATCCATATGACAAACAAGAACAAACTGAAACGCCCACTTACAATCAAAACTGCACCAGTCTCCACACACATATGGCTGCAGGTGCTAGTAAACTAAAGCACCAGTATTACCCCTCCACCAACACCCTTTTGCCCTAGGTAGAAATTGATTTGGGATGAGAAAGCACACTTAATAGAATTATCCAATACCAGAATGGCAAAAACACTTGTGCAATGAGAGCTCCTGGTCTAGAGGATGCTCTCAAAATGGAAGGCTGGCTGAGACCTGCCCAGACAGACAGCCACGCAAAAACATACTTCCTTTTCAGTCTACAGTAGTATGAATACCCAGTGGGGAACATAGTGCATGATTGCCTTTCGAACACCTCTGGTGTAAACTCATGCACAACCAGACACGGTCCTCCATAGGTCATTCACCAGGGAACAAGAAGCACTGGTAACTTTATCCTTAATGCTCATTTAGTGCAGGATGAAACGAGCCCATCTTTGACACATAATAATGGTCCAGATCCTCTGGAATGCAGATGTGAATCTGAAGATACTCAATCAGCATAATTAAGATAGTGTCTAGAACTTGAACTACCTGTGACTTGTTGATGTTAAAAAGCAAACTGCCACCCAAAGCCATAGGAAACTGCCATTTCTGATAGGAAGTGTCCCAGTTTAATTTTGATGTTCAAGGTGGCGACAAAAGACAATGTGGTCAGTGTATGGGCCTGTTGCCTATAACTAGATTTAATCAAACTGAGCCCTACTGTTGATAAGAGTATTACGCTCTTTCCCTTGCTCAACCTTTGCAGGTTCCAGTACATCAAGGAGGGTTGCTGTCCTTTTCAATTCTAAATATAGTGTCTCCGGTGCAGATTAAATGGGCTTTGTAATTCTTGAAGCCAGGAGACCTAATGGACTTAGACCGAAAAGTACATTGCCGTTTCGACCCAGACAAGTGCGCAATTAGATAAGCTTCTAGACAGGTCTTCTTCAGGACGAGCAGATCACAAGGATAGACAGCTTAAATGGAAATGATTCATTTGTAAGTCATGTGTGTTCCATTGATAAGGAATATTGTTGTAAAGCTCCAGTAAGTAGCTGGGTCTGCTCACCAATTTCAAACACTTCTATGACAAGGTGAGTGTTAAAAATTAATTAGAATTCACCATCCGGTAATAGTCAAGTGTCCTCCAGTGTTGGAATTAATAACTGAGGGTGCAGCATAGGCAGTACATTGACATACCATGCTAGGTAACATGAGGAGAACCACCTTGAAGTTTGGAGTCTAGGGAATAAGGGGAGGGAGAAATGGGAGAATTCGATCAGTGTTGTGTGGATGATTCGGTATAAAAAGCATGCCGAATTGTGTAGCTAAAGACCTACCTCCGTGGGTTGAATCAGAGACGCAGAGACCAAGACCATCAAGTCAGATTTGGACTAGAGAAATAAAAATTACAACAAAGGTTGTTCAAGGGCGAGACTAAATGGTGGATAGTAAAAGAAGGTTACATGTAGCAGCAAGGCTTGTAACATACCTTGTGTCTTTGATTATACAAAGTGGCAATTCAGTTTCTTCAGTAAATTTCTTTGGGGAAAGGGGGAAGGTATTAAAACTCGTTTGAGCCTCAAAGTTGAAAGATGAACGATGAGTTAAAAATTAATAAATGAAAAGCGCCCCCTGTGAAAGCATACCTTACGATTCAGTTATACAACGGATGTGTTCTCCCTGTGGAGATCCAAGAGATCTTGTGCGCGCTGGGAAACTGATGTTAATCTAGGCCTTGGTGAACAGCACGTAGCAGCGATGTGAAATCATTCCGCATTTACGCTCAAGGGCAGCAGCTAGGTGTGAGTACCTAGTCAGTGATGTCATTGTGCCAGAAGGCTCATGCTAATCTGCGTGATGTCCTCGACAAATCGTGAAGCCCCGATTTGCAGCCAGTGGCCTATATCCAAAGCAATGCAATGGCTGATAAGATTAGTGTCCCTGTGACAGGTGCAGGTGTGGTTAAATGTTGTAGGGAAGATCTCAAGTACACTGGAGATATTGTATCCAAAAGCGTGACTATTGATTACAGAGTGTCACATGGTTAGGGAAGAATTAACTAATATTATTCCGGTGATTTTAGATTATATCAAAGAAGACATGCAACAAATCCAAATTCTGTGTAAAATGTGTAAAATTGGAAACAATGTATCTAAAAGCATGACTGATGAATCAAGAGTGTCACATGGTTTAGGAATAACCTCATAGATCCTCTTCAAGCACACTTACCTGGCATTCTTTTTTTCACCATCTGATTGACCCGACAGGGCTGCATGGTGGGCAATGTTACAGGCTGGCTGGACCACCGTCCCTCTTAAAATCACCCATTGGTCTCAGATTTTTAAGGTTGATTACATTTGTATTCCCCTTTCACAACATATTCTCAAAAAACAGCAAAAGATAAACTGATTTCCCTCTCTTTTCCTCCAATATCATTCTCCTTCTGGGTCTCAAATGTTTAAAGGGACTTACTAACAGTTTTGCCCCAACTCCAATTATAATGCCCCCATGGGACCTCAACCTTATTCTCACATTTCCTATGTGCTCTCCATTGCACAGTTGTCTTTCAAGGTTACTAACTTTTAGGATGGTCTTCCTTATCACTGTTACATCTGTCAGATATGTTAGTGAGTTACAGGACTAATCTTCGAAACCTTCATTTATTTCCATCTTCCCCAACACACTAGTTTTGAGAACCAGGGCTTCCTTCCTGCCAAAAGTGGTCACCCCCTTCCACATGCCCTGTCCATTACCCTTCCAGCATTCTATCCCCCTACATTCAACGAAGCTGGAAGAAAGCCTTCACCATCTTCACCCCAAGAGTGTGTCAATTTCTATGTGGACAGGACCAGTGAATTCAGGATGAACGACCAGCTCTACTTGGGATACGTTGAAAAAATGAAGAGTAAGGTGGAGCATAAAAGGGCACTATCAAGAACTTCTATGCCATGGCACACAAGGAACCACCGGAAGGTATTCATGCTCATTCTGCCAGTGCCAAGTCTTTCACTTGTGTGCTGGCAGGTGGATTGCTGGTTGCAAACATTTGCAAAGCAGAAACCTGGCTGTCCCTCCACACCTTTACAAAGCATTGTTTAGACTCCAAAGTGAGGACAACAGCTCACATTGCTCGTTCAGTGCTCCAGAATTCCTTGGTATAAGCGACCAGGCACCCCCCTCCTGGGTGGCAGGGTGCTGCAGGTAGTATCCATCAGAAGAAAAAGTTACTTTTTGCCGACAATAATTTTTCTGGTGCATGGCTAGTTATACCACATGTTTGCTTGATGTGGCCTTAATCTGCAGCAAAACATTGCACAGAAATCAGCACCTACCTTACAGACATTAGTGTCCTCCAGTTGCGTGGAAGACGCCTTAAAAAGAATGGACGGTAGCTGATGTCATCACACTGACGGAAGCCCTTTCTGGCTCCAGTGACTATACAAGGCACCTCCTGCTGGCATTGTATAGCTATTGAAGCTTTAGCAAATCCAGACTGACACCTGGGATATTCAAAAGGTGAGAAATCTGCCGGTAGATATAGTATCCACCAGAAAAAAGTGTCACTAGGGGAAATAACTTTTTCTTCTTTGCCCATTTTTTATTCATTTTTATTTATAAAGTTGTATACAGCGCAAACAAGAGACCGAAGGATATCAGACCACAGTGACTCAGGATTATAGAATAACTATTCCTTTCACTGGAAGAGTTCTTTCAGTTGAGCGGGGTAAAAACTTTACGGTCTAAGTTTAGGGCTCAGAGTTTTTGATTACACCCCTGAGAAGGTTTTCCTGCAGTTGTTAAACTCTCCTGGTGTAGCCTTGAAAGATTGTCACTCTTGTGGAGTCATAGAACATGTGCCTTTTTTTGTCCTGGCTGCATCTATCCTAGCTGAAGAGTCTTTCAATGAAGTTCCATAGAGCACTCCAGAGGGGACTTTAATGACAGACCACAGTGTGGATGCACTATCTTGAAGAAAAGAATGTTGAGAGTGCACTTTTAGGCATCCAAGATTGGATCCATCAATACATAAACTGTTCTGGTTTGAACCTTCAGCTCTTTCAGGAATCCCCACGGCTCAGAGGTTGTTGCAACTTGCACATCACCTTCTGTCCTCCTAGTGTTGAGTTATGTCAACTAGTAATTTCACTGTCACTTCCAGTGTATGGAAAGGGTTTTCACTTTGAGGGGGGACCCATCATTAACTATGGCTTAGTCCTCAGCATTTCGTAGGTTCTGTTGTAGCAAAGTAAAGTCTGTTGCAACCTCGCCTACCTTAGATTCAATTGATGAGCAGGGTTCTTGGATGGCTTGTAGGATAATGTCTCAAACAGAAAAATGTGTTAAATCATAAAGAACAATGTAGCAGTCCTTAGTTTAAAATGGCTATCCGTTCTCGTTGTATAGCCCATTTTCTGCACAGTTGTCACAGTGGGAGGCACCCAGGTAGACTTACTGTCCCAACTAAACCTTTCTTCTTTTCTATCCACTTCACTCAGTTGCAGGCCAATTAGCGATTTCCTCTGTGGAGCTGGTGTGTGAAATGTTACTAACTCAAAAGCTGGACCACAGTCCTCTTCACCCAAACCATTCACTATATTGTATTTCTCAGTTAACTCAACACAGATCATCTTTCAAGGGCAAATCTGTTTTTTTTAAATTTCACTTACTTTGATCCAGTGGCATTTAGATTAAGATGAATAAAAGTCATTTCGGATTTAATACCTTCTGCTCCTTTTTTGACTGGTTTGTCTTAATAGCTACTGATCAGAATTCCGTAAACTGAAATCTGTGTAAAGATGCTCACACTTTGTATTTCCCACCATGTAAACATATCTCCTTTGGCTTGAATGATGGATACATGTTTGTGCTCCATTGATCTTGCAGCTCTGCACTGAGCAAGATTGATCCTAGCACCTAGTTCAAGCAAGGCTTCATCATGGATTGCTTTCCAAGAGTCATTTCACCTTCCACTCCAGATGTGTAATCCTTAGTTGCTACACATTATATTTACATGACATATAAAACTGTGGGAATGGCCCTGCTAGCTGTTTCACATTATTCACATTCCTGCCATCAATACAGATGTCAGCACTTCACTTTGAGTATACTGATCAATGAAGTCCATTAACTGAACACAGTAATTTTGATCATTCAACTCTTCTCAATCTCACGTGGGATTGTTTATGGTGTAAGGATATTCCAGTGTGGTGCCTCAGTTGTTAATAAATCTTCCCCATACAGATTGTATAGCATTTTTCTATGTAGGGCAGCTGGATCAAAGGTGTTGATTTTAGGCTGTTAGTCATATGGTAGGAAGGAGGCTATGGAGAGGGCCCATATGCACTACTGCTAAATTATTGAAAATGTTAAATATTTGTGTATGCCACATTGAGGAGTAAATTGGATGAGGCATTATTTGTAGTGCATCTACAAATCCTCAGCACATGTTTAAAAGTAAATACATAAAGTTTCATAAAATATCACAATATGATAATTCGACTTGCACAGCGAACACACCCCGGCCTGGAGATCAAAGGTGTTCTACCTGATACTGCCGAATGGGGCAGTTCTTTTAAAAGAAACTCCCTTACACTTGGAAGCACCTTAAAATATTTGGACACAAGACTATATAGTCTACCTCTCCAGCCAGGCGCAGAAATTAGAGGAACCACTTCCGGGTTGGAATTTTCACCAGAACTAAGAAACTACTTGAAACTAACCTCAGCCCTGAAGAAGTCACGGGGTAAGCCCCTGTAACAGCGACGAAACACATGTTGGCTAAGAAGGCTTAAGATCTCCAATTAAAGACCTCTGAAAATACAGACAAGCATCATTGTGATATTTTATGAAACTTTATGTATTTACTTTTAAACGTGTGCAGAGGATTTGTATATAAAGTAGAGTGGTCTGCTGGCCACACTCGTGGGGATTTGGTGGTTTTTCCCTACCTTAGCACCGTGCCAGATTACATGTCATAACTGATTTGTACTTGAGATAGACCTTCGAGCACCATTATACCTATTGCTGACCACCAACTGTATACTTAATATTAATTGTAGTGCGCTGTCTACCCTTAAGGTCAAACTGCATGAGGACATGGTTGAACTAGACTAGTGACTGCACGTGACACTTGGGCCAAAGGACGTGGGGGAAAATGTTGGTTCCTAACTGAGATGTATATTAAGGTGGTACCTGGTGATTTAGTAGAGGTGACTTCATGAGCTGGTTAGGACCAGATTCCAGCATAAAGGACAGGTTGATGCTGATAGATGTATTCGAATTTGAATTTAAATTTGAATTTGAATTTAAAAACATTTATTTAGCGCACTTTTACCAAGCGGTTTCATGGCGCTTTTCAGATTACGACTAGCGTCGGCAGCAGGGGAAGATTAGGTAGCAAAAGCTCAGGAAAAAAGAAAGGTTTTAAGGTTTTTCCGGAACTCTATATAGGAAGGTGAAGTGCGAAGTCCCACAGGAAGGGAGTTCCAGAAAGCTGGGGCGAGGACCGCAAATTTTGCTCCACCAGCCTTCTTCTTTTTGAAACGGGGGGGTGACCAGGAGTGCCATGTGGGTGGAACGGAGTTCTCTACCCGGCATGTAGGGCTTGATGGCGGAGCACATAAACTCAGGGGCGGTGCCCATTCTGGCCTGAAAAGTGAGGCAGCCAAGTTTGAATAAGGCTCGCTCTCTCACAGGCATCCAGTGTAATGCCTGCAACAAAGGGGTGGCACAGTAAAATTTGGGCAGGCCATGAATCAGGCGAGCAGCCTGATTCTGCACTAGTTGCAGGCGGTGGATGGCATAGGCCGGCGCGCCATTATAGATTATGTTACCATAATCGAGGCGTGAGAGCACCATTGCCATCACGATGATTTTTAAAGCCGGGAGGGAAAAGAAGCGGGAGATCTTCCTGATTGTCCTAAGGGAAAAGAAACAAGAAGACACCACTGAACTAACTTGGGAATGAACAGAAAGTTGTGAATTAAGAAGAATCCCGAGGGTTTTAACTTTAGGAACCGGGAGAGGGGGAGCACCAAGTGATGGGGGCCAATGGGACGGAGACCAGGGACTGCAACCACCTCCGGTCAAGACCAACTCTGTCTTGTCCGGATTGAGTTTGAGGTGGTTGCAGTTCATCCAGTCCTGAATGAACAACATGACAGTTTGAACATTCTGGGCGGATGAGGGAGAATGGGAGAGGTTAAAAATTAGCTGGAGGTCATCGGCGTAATTAAACACCGTGACCTCGAGCTGCTGCAACATAAAAATGAGGGGGTAGATGTATAAATTAAACAAAAGAGGGGAAAGTGAAGAGCCCTGGGGAACACCACACACTACCTTGCGGGAGGCAGCAGTGAAGCCGGCAAGGTGGACCGCCTGAGCCCTCTCGCTCAGGAAAGGCTCGAGCCATGAGAAGGCTAGGCCCTCTATGCCCGCCGCCCTGACACAGGTGAGGAGGATGGAGTGGTCCACTGTGTCAAAAGCGGCGGACAGATCTAAAAGGATGAGGGCTTGCGGGAGGTTGGTGTCGATGCCTTCACGTAGCCCGTCCATCACTGAGATCACCACCTTCTCTGTGGAGTGGAGGGGCTGAAAGCCCGCCTGGCAAGGGTAGAGGCAGTGATTTATCTCCACGTGGGTGCTCAGGGTACTGGTAACATGGGTTTCTAGAACCTTACCCAAATAAGGTAAGAGAGAGATGGGGCGATAGTTAGAAGGGGATGAGGGATCGGCGCCAGCCTTTTTTAGGATTGGGATGACAACTGCGGATTTATGGAGACTAGGAACAACCCCATTACTGAGTGAATCATTAAGGAGTGTGAGGGGCGGGGTAGGACAAGCTAGGAAGATTTCTCTAAGGATGTGAGCGGGGCCAAAATCCAAGGGGGAGCCCGACTTCACCCTTTGGAGCAGTGGAAGGAGTGTGGCTTTGGTCAAGAGGGGAATGCTGGTTAATTTGGGAATGGTGGAAGGGGGGAGGGATTAATGAATGTAGAGGATGGAAGAGGGATATTGGTTTTAATCTTTGCGACCTTCTCAATGAAAAACTCGTTGAGCGAGTCGCAAAGAAATTGGGAGGGGGGAATCATAGCCGTAGCTCTGTCGGATGAGGCCAATTCATACACAGTGGCAAAAATTTCTTTAGATTGGGACTCCGCTGCCAGTATCCTATTAGAATAAAATTCAGTTTTGGCGTCAAGAATGCCTTGTTTGTAAATCTTAAGAACAGATAGGTAAGTGGTTTTTAGCACAGGACAATACGCTCTTCTCCATGCTCGCTCGGCTCTCCATGCAGCCAATTTCTTCTCCTTAAGATCTGGGGTGAACCAGCGGTTGGCTGCATGGGCTCGCTTGACCGTAATTCGTCTCAGGGGAGCAAATTCGTCGCCCGCTTGAGTCAGCCAGTTATTGATAGTAACCAGCTGAGCAGGGGCTGCAAGGACGGAAAGGTCAGGGCTGGTTTTGGCCAGAGACGAGCAAAGGGACGGCATATCGGCTTTGCCCCATTTCCTAACCCAGGTGTTCTTAGGGAGCAGGGGCTTAGTCTCAGGGGCTAGAGCAAGGGAAAATGAAATGAACGAATGGTCTGACCATTCAGATGTATATTGATTTTATCCCCATTTGCGCCTATAATGGCACCAAGGATTGTGGATTCCATTTAGACTGTCCTTTAGCAAATCAGGTACTTGTTGCTGATGCCCCGTCTGTGCTGTGAGCATATCTTCTTTGTTTAGGTGTTACAAATGGCTATTCAGCCTTTAACCACAGTCGGAGCTGGGGAATTCTTTCTGCCCAATCACCAGGAGATACACTCTTTGATGTCCGGGAGCATCATGTTTCATTTGTCCACTGATAACCAATCCGAAAGCTGTGTGATTAAATTACAAAATCTTCAAGACGCCTCACTGGAGCGAGTTATTGGGAAATGTGGTGTAATGCCTACTGTATCTGGGGCTTTTCATCCTTGATGTCAAGCACCCTGGAAATTGCAGGAGCGGGCAGTTAGTCAAAGGCGTGATACAACAGTAGCTTTGTTGTGCCCAGAAAGTAAAAAATGAGAGAATCCTGCAAATATCTCAGCCGAAGGTCATTTTGAAAGGGCGAATGGGGGAAGATATATGTTTGCACACAATGTGTGGTGTCTGTCCTCCTGTATATATAAGCTCAAGTACTGCCCGCCATTTCAATTTACAGAGACATATCCTTTCTTAGCAACAGTTTTGTTTTCTGCATACTGCAGCCACAAGTTCTCTATCTGCTGCCTATTCATAGATACTGCACTTTTGAGCAATTATATGTTGTTTTACTCACTATAGCCGGTGGATCTGCAGCTGCTGCCACTAGCATTGATCTGCTGCCACTATCATTTATCCTACAACCATTGGACCATCAGTGCATGCTGCTCTTCTTTACCTCATAGTGAGCCCCCCTCGTAGTCCGCTAAGTACTTGTTTATTGTATTACTCTCTTTTGACCCATCTGTCTTGTAATTATGTGATTATTCTTATTTTTTATTCTTACTTTTGATGGCGATATTGCACTTATTACCTTCCTTTCATCCTTCTGTAAAGCGCTCTGATATCCTTCGGGATCTTGTTTGCGCTTATAAAACTTTATAAATAAAAAACATTTTAAAAAATGTCTGTGGGCATGTTTTAGTACATTAACAATCCAACATTGTAGCAAGTGAGTACATGCTTTTATGGACTCATTCATTTTTTTAATTTTTTTTTAAGACCAACGGTCCCAAACTTTATTTAGTTTCACAGATAAGAAGGCAATTATTCACACAATGTCATAAAGAGAAATAACCACTACAAACAGTACCCAGCAAGTAGCACATTTTGACATGTCAGGCATACATGAGTGAAAATAAACAGTAGCCAGGGGAGATGCGTTAGTCCGCAAGCGGCAGTGCCAGGAAATGTCTCGGGCTGCAGTGCTCGTGGCCCGCAGCACTGCAAAAGGACCACGGTGGACAGGAACGCCAACAACCATTGTCTCGGGCGCGTTCCCTGGTTGACACAGTAGCAGTTAAAGGCAGGATCATATCCCACATAGTCATATGGGTCGCTGGGTTTCAGTCTCCTGTTCTTGGCAGTGTCCAGCAGGCATTGTGTGAAAAATAAACGGGGAGGGGAAATCGAGCATCATCATGAGTACAGCGTAAACAATCTCTTTGCCAACCAAGAGACATAACTGGGAATTAAAAGAAGGGGGGGAGGGAGAAACATTTCAACAACTGTTGGACTAGTAGTTGCGTGTACAGTAATGTATCAGTGATCCTAGCTGTGTGTGGTGCACCCTATGCGGGTCGTGTGGGAGTGGGGACGGTTGAGGATGTAGCGTCGCTGCGACTGCAGGGCAGGGGGGGGGGGGAAGGCGGGGGGGACGACAGGGGACATCTCCCGTTGGGCAAGACCCTGGCGGCCGGAGGAAGGGAAGGGGGGGGGCGGAAGAGAGGGGGGGGGGCGGAAGAGAGGGGGGGGGAGATCGCGTCGTGTCTGGACAGTAGTCATCTGGGCCCTCACTATTCCGTGTCGGGGCGGTCACGCTATATCGGCCTGGGTGCACGACCGATGGTACGCGGTCAGGGTAGCGTCCCAGTCTTGGGCGATCGGGTACTTCCGTAGGCCCGCAGTCTCCTCCCTGTGTAAAGACACACTCTCCGCGCAAGCCCAGTTGCCAAGAGAGCGACGCCAGTCCGCGGGGCGCGGTGGGGTGGCACTCTTCCAACGTTTCGTGATGAGACGTTTAGCCGTGATGAGCCCTAAGTCCCAAAAACGCGCCCGTAGCCTGGTCTGTTTGGTTCTCTTGTAGAGTCCCAGCAGGCATGCTTCCCACGTTTTGGGGAGGGTGTCACCTGTGGCCGCCGTCAATGTGTCAGTGACCGCCGACCAGTACAAGGTGAGGTGGGCGCAACTCCAGAGTGCGTGCAGGAAGTCCGAATTTAGGAGGCCGCATCTGGGACACGCCGACGACGTGAGTCCGAAGTAGCGATTCAGTTTGTCTGGAGACAAATACGCGCGGTGTATGATGTAATATTGGATGGTCTTAAATCGCGCGTTGCGAGGAATATTTCTGGCGCCCGCTAATACCGCGGCCCACTGTTTGTCCAGTCGCTACCCCGGTCGGTCGTCCACTTCTCCCTCAGTCTTTGAGAGGAGAATTGAGTGTGACTGTGCAGTGCTTGTGCTAACCAATGCACTATATGGGAACCATCGCCCATCTTATGGACTCATTCATTGTACAAATTAAAAAACTGCACAAGAATATATTTTAAAACCAAATAATTAAGAAAGGTTAACATGTTTCATTGTCAATGAAATTTGGCGATTTCATCAGGGCGGAAGGACAGGTCACCAAATCGCATCTGTGGTAAAAAAGTAGTTTTTTTATTCAGCTTGGCATGTTTCTAAGAGCTTGGGAAAATGGTGAGTTTAGCACAGAAAACCTTCCGTGGATCCCATTTTTATGAATAAAAGCAGACACTTTTACCGAGAGCATTTTTTTTGCCTATTCTTCAAATAAAAAGCTCAAAATGTAGCTTTATTCTGGATATTTTCTCGGGTCCTCTCCAGGGGAATCCATAAACACTGGGTACCTTTATAATCTTGAAGATGTTGGAATAAAAAGGACACAAATTAGACCTGGATACCTTATGTAGACATAAAGGTATTGAGGCCTGGGCACAAACTACCCTGAATAGCCAAAGAAGGGCTCAGCACGGGGGATGGCCCAGCATTAAGGGGTTAATAGAAATATCTACATCCCTTACTTATTTGGCTCCATGAACTCTTAGATGGCAGAACCTGAAAGCATTGTGACACCTTCTCCCGCACCCCTTTTTCCCAGTGGATAATTTGTAAAAAAAAAAAAAAGTATGTGTCATGGCCCAATTTATTTCTCAGGAAGCCACCGGGGCTCACACCATCCAATGCCTCTGCCAGGTCTTTCAAATGCCACTTCCAGCGCTTACTACTAACTATCGCACTGATTCAAATATAACATTGAGTACTATTCGAAGGCACCTAGAGTTGTAAGAATGGACCAGGCGTAGTTCATTGAGTTGTTTAAGTATATGCCACCGTGAAATACTTTACTGATCTTAAAAAGGATCAGACCGCTCCACCATGTGGTAGATTGTAATAATAAAGTGCTGGTGTTTTGTAGATAAGTGCCGTTGCTAAGCACTAGTAAAAATTGACGCATGTTTTAAGCACTGCCTTCCCTTCCTAAAGCAGCTCACACAGAACACTACAGCAGTTCTTAAGCTGCAGTCCCACACCACTCAGGCGGCCGGCGACTGTTGAGAAAATTCATTTATATTAGCAGATTAATAAAGCATGTATAGGTTTAAAAAAAAAAAGCAAAATTACAACTTTAAATGTGAAGGAATTTGAAACTGCAGGCTAAAAATGAAGTTGCTAACTCTCGCTTCGTTCGTGGGAACAGTACACGTGCAGCCAAACAGAATCTAGCAAGGACTATTGGTGGTGCCAGTGAAAGCTATGCTGTGCACCGACACGGAACAAAAAAGTCAAAGTGATATGCTTGTGTCTAGCATGCTGCTTCTTCGTTTAGAAATGAAACCACATTTTGAAAAGCTCCAGCCTTCCTAATAAAATTAATATTTAAAAATATTTTTCGTGATGCTTTAAATAAAATATTTCATAATTTTTGTATTTCATATGTACATGTACTATAATTTTGTATTTTGTTTTGAGGTTTTCAAATCTTAGAAATTGCGTAGACCTGGTTCCCCGCTTCCAGTAGCGATTCAGTGGGCTCCCCTGAAGAGAAAATGTTGAGAACCACTGCACTATAGGATTCTGTGTAACATTGTCATCAGTCTGTTTTGTTCCTTAGTTGTTGTTCAGCGTACAGTGGGTAGCTTTGAGGTTCATCTTGATTTGTAGAAAATAAACATTCAAACATAATAAAATTGGCGTGAGTATCCCTTCTAGCTAATATCTTGGTCGTGACACCCCTAAAGAAGTTCCTGATGTTGAGGTTGTCTTCTGTCTACTTTTATGGAGAAGCTTATGGTAATCTGTTGTCACATCACCACTGCTGCACAGTCCCTTGTTTCCACAGGCTGTGAATGTTCTTATTTGGAACCCTTGAGAAAGAAGGAACGGCAATTTTGAATGCACCTTGGGTAGGGGAAGTGACATATTTTGCTTAGGTTTATTAAAAGTGTCCTTCGGCAGGTTGAGATGATTGGCGTGAAGCAGTGACTGCTGTAACAAAGGACTCCTCGAGCAAGCATTAGTGCTATTTTGGACCTCAGGGCAGTGTATGAATCCCCCAGCTCCCATCGTGTCTGTGTCACAGGAACTCGCAAACTTTCAATTCCTATTCTTTGCAACAGTCTGAAAAATAGTTACATTCCAGAAAAAGATACTTTCCGTGATTTAACTTGTGTCATTTTTCAATCTCTTTTTCAAATTCCAAGTTTGAATGAAGCAATACAATTCAAGTCTTGGTGCAGACAAGGAGGTATTCAAAATATTCAGTGCACCGAATGGTTAGTAACACGTTGATTGGATGGCAGGTTGTAAGCATCTATTGATATAGGAAAGCAGACCCTAGATGTGTCGATCAGAAGTCCAGAAGGGCCCACTCCCTGTCATATTTTCGGGATCTCCACATAAGGTCAGATTTATTTGCGTTCCATGAATTGGTGATTGAGATTCGGTATGGGTCTGGTCCTCCTTGACATACATTCTTCATCCGTGACATAGACAAAGGGGAATTGGGGACCGAAAGACCATGCCAGCCATATCAGGCCAACCTTACTTTATAGCACCTGCAGACAATACAAGGTCTCGTTTGGGTGAGCCACCTTCTGCACCTCAAATGTGATCTAAGGACTGTCTATAGTGATGTGGCTGTAGCTGCCTGCTCCTTGACCTCATGTGTTACACTTGAAATCCAATGACTGGCTTATATAGCAATTAAAATAGCATTTCTGAATGAAAATACAAAAAATAACATCCTTTCAAAATAATTAACACCCATGTTCCTTTATCCTACAAAGATACCAGCGTCGTCCGCAAATAATAGGGCTGGAGTTTTTACATGCCCAAGACAGGTGAATTGTTATCACAATTCATTAGAAAGTCGAGATACCCATTTTTAAACAGAAGAAATAGGGTTGGGGCAAGAACACATCCTTGCCTTACTCGCTTGGCCACATCTATCCTATTAGTTGCTCCCCATTGGAACCCTATCTCACCTGTGCAAAATTGTTGGTGTATAGACGTACTGATAGTCTACCAAAGCGACATTCTCTTTCCTACCTACCCTGCCTTTTCCTAATAGGCAACCTCAAAGTGCAGTAGTAGCTACCCTGTTACCAGAGATCTCTTGTTGCTGCTGTAAAGGCAATGTTGAGGTGGCGACGCTAGAATGCAGGTTACTGCATCTTTGTTCTGCACTGAAAAAGGTCTGAGTGGAAGTATACAGGCCTGCCAAGTTTAATACAATTCTTTCTGTGTGAGATGTGGTAAAGGGGCTTTGGAATAGCAGGGTCTGGGTAAGGGCGGGACCTAGAGCCATTTGGTGCCTTTCTATATGCATGGATGGGAATTTCATGGGGCGGAGCCATGGACAGAGAGTTTGGCCGTATGCACAGCCTAGCTGCAGGTAGACTCTCTACCCTACTCGGGGGTGGGGGGAATACAAAAGCTTAGAGACTGCTTCTAATGTCCTGGTTAGGTTACAACCAAAAACCATCAACATCAGCACCACAGGACAAGCACTTGAATTTTTTCACGTGTTTCCATTTGTAGACCAAGCTTTGTGGCCCCACGGCCTGCAAGACACAGTGGTTATAATTCTTTAAAATTTACTTGGTACGGCCATTTACTGCACCCAGAGGAGTAGTACTGATCACCTAGTGCTTTTGACTATTTGGTG